>NC_138319.1:31795000-31980000 GCF_965601325.2 Salmo salar | reverse complement strand
TCCTGACCAGTAATAGGGGTTATTTGTTATTATAGTTTGGTCAGGACGTGGCAGGGGGGTGTTTGTTTCATGTGGTTTGGGCTATGTATTTAGGTAGAGGGGTATTTGTTTTATATGGTTCGGGGTGTGTGTGTATGTAGAGGGGTGTTGGATTTATGTGTCCCGGGGTTTTTGGTTTATGTTCTTGTTTTGTGTTCTAGGGTTTCTATGTTGTGTATTTCTTTGTTGGCCTGGTGTGGCTCTCAATCAGGAACAGCTGTACATCGTTGTTTCTGATTGAGAGTCATACTTAGGGAGCCTTTTTACCACCTGTCCCTTTGTGGGAGATTGTTTTTGCATCTCACACCACAAATGGACCAAGCAGCGGGGTAAGGAGCACGAGGAAGAAGGATGGACATGGGCGGAGATGAGGATGAGCATTTCCAGGGCTATGGAGGAGTTAAGGGAGCCCGAGAGGCAGCCCCAATAATTTTCAGGCTGGTGTGCGCAGTGCCAGCGCCCCGCATTTGCCAGGGGGAAGTGGGCACTCAGCCAGTACGGGCGGTGCCAGTCCTGCGCTCGAGACCGCCAGTGCGCCTCTACGGTCCTGTTCCTGCTCCTCGCACTTGCCCTGAGGTACGTATCCATAGTCTGGTGTCTCCTAAACCAGCACCACGCACCAGGCTTCCAGTGGTTCAGCCCAGTCCAACTCGTCCTGTTCCTGCTCCTCGCACTAGCCCTGAGGTGCGTGTCTTCAGTCTGGCACATCCGGTACCAGCGCGACGCACCAGGCTTCCAGTGCGTCAGCCCAGTCCAACTCGGCCAGTTCCTGCTCCTCGCACTAGCCTTGAGGCGCGTGTCCCCAGTCTGGTACCTCCACTACCAGCCCCACGCATTAGGCTTCCAGTGCGTCAGCTCGGTCCCAGTCCAGAGTGTCTGGCAACAGTACCTCGTCCAGAGTGTCCGGCAACAGTACCTCGTCCAGAGTGTCCGGCAACAGTACCTCGTCCAGAGTGTCTGGCAACAGTACCTCGTCCAGAGTGTCCGGCAACAGTACCTCGTCCAGAGTGTCTGGTAACAGTACCTCGTCCAGAGTGTCTGGCAACAGTACCTCGTCCAGAGTGTCTGGCAACAGTACCTCGTCCAGAGTGTCTGGCAACAGTACCTCGTCCAGAGCGTCTGGCAACAGTACCTCGTTGCCGGACACTCTGAGTGCTCAAAGCAGGCACCGGCCATACTGGGTTATGGATGCGCACTGGAGGGAGAGTGCGAAGAACAGGCACAGGACGTAATGGATTCTGGAGGCGGACTAGAGAGAGAGCGCGAGGAGCAGGCACAGGACGTACTGTGCTATGGAGGCGCACTGGAGAGAGAGTGCGAGAGGCAGGCACATGCTTACCACAAAAAGCACGGGGAGTTGACTCAGGCCTCATCCCTGGCCCAGCCAAACTACCCGTGTGCCCTCCCCAAAAAATGTTTTGGGGGCTGCCTCTCGTTCTTCCTAGGTAGGCTCCAATATCTATCGATTACCTGGCCCCAAGTCCAGTTCCTCCTCTCCATCCACTCCGTATGTGACCAGGTGTCCATTTCTGCCCGGGCATGCCGCTTGATCCAGTCATGATGTGGCGTGAGAAGTGTGTGAAGTGCTCATATTTACTTTTAATGAAACACTGAAGACAAAAAATAACAAAACGACCAAACAGTTCCGTAAGGTACACTTGACAAGACGGAAAACAACTACCCACACCCACACATGAAAAACAGGCTGCCTAAGTATGGCTTCCAATCAGAGACAACAATAGACAGCTGCCTCTGATTGGAAACCATACCTGACCAAAACATAGAAAACCAAAACATAGAAATAGAAATCTAGAAAACCCCACATAGAAACAGAAAACCAAAACCACCCAAAACACCCACCTGTCACGCCCTGACCACTCTACTATGGAAAATGACCTCTTACATGGGTCAGGATGTGACATAAAGTTCCTGAAATGTTCTGTGGACCTCCAAGACAACGTAAAATCTATATTGCAAGTTCACAGAACGTCTGTCCTCGGTTGCAACATTCACTACCAAGTTCCAAACAGACTCTGGAAACAACGTCAGCACAATAACTGTTTGTTGGGTGCTTCATTAAATGGGTTTCAATGGCTGAGCAGCCGCACACAAGCCTAAGATCACTATACGCAATGCCAAGCGTCGGCTGGAGTGGTGTAAAGCTCGCCACCGTTGGACTCTGGGGCAGTGGAAACGCGTTCTCTGGAGTGATGAATCACGCTTCACCATCTGGCAGTCGGACGGACGAATCTGGGTTTGGCGGATGCCAGGAGAACGCTACCTGCCCCAATGCATAGTGCCAACTGCAAAGTTTGGTGGAGGAGGAATAATGGTCTGGGGCTGTTTTTCATGGTTCGGGGTAGAACCCTTAGTTCCAGTGAAGGGAAATCTTAATGCTACAGCATTCAATGACATTCTAGACAATTATGTGCAACAGTGTTTTGTGGTAACAGTTTGGGGAAGGTCCTTTCCTGTTTCAGCATGACAATGCCCTGTGCAAGGGAAAGGGCAATCCATGCAAAAATGGTTTGTCGAGATCGGTGTGGAAGAACTGGCAGAGCCCTGACCTCAACCCCATCGAACACCTTTGGGATGAATTGGATCACTGACTGCGAGCCAGGCCTAATCGGCCAACATCCGTGCCCAACCTCACTAAGTCCCTGTAGCAATGTTCCAACATCTAGTGGAAAGCCTTCCCAGAAGAGTGGAGGCTGTTAGAGCCGCAAAGGGGGGACCAACTCCATATTAATACCCACGATTTTGGAATGAGATGTTCGATGAGCAGGTGTCCACATACTCATGGCAATGTAGTGTGTTTGATTGTCAGCACAACTGGACAGTTTTAGTGTTTTGGGAACCTATCTCTTGTAATATCCACACAATGTTCCCACAGCCTAGAGGAACATTCTTGGAACCTTTAAAGAGCAGACATAATGTGTTTTGGGAACGTTCTTGTAACATTAGTTGAATATTTTTTGCAGTCTAAAAGAAACATTGTAGAATTATCCGAACAACTGTGTTTTGGGAACATTTTATTTTTTATGTCCACAAAATGTTCACACCAGACTAATCCCACAACCTAATGAAACCATTTGGGAATCTTTAAAGAACATGTTAAATGTGTTCTAGGAACGTTCTTGCAACATAAGGCAAATGTTTTATACAAACATTCCATAATCATCATTATGACTGGACAGTTTTTGTGTTATGAGAACATTTGCCGCGACCTAACGAATGTTCTGGGAACTTTCACAGAACCAATTTTGGTTCGCTGGGTAGTCTGCTGAAGTAATGACTGCAGGTTTTAAAACGTCTTCATCCATTACTTCAGTGTCTGATGAATCAGTTATCATGGCCTTGTGTTAATGAGAGACACTGCAACCGAAGAGACATTGTAATCAGCAGACATGCTTTGGCTTATTATAGAGGGAAAATACAGCCTGGAGCCAGGAGCTTTCTGAGGATGTAGTGTGCGTGTGTGTGTGTGTGTTTGTATCTGCACATTGTTAAATCGTGTGTTCACTGCCAGCGAGCCTCAGCATGGGGCGTGTGACTGTGTGTAGTTCACCTTTAGAGAAATATGCATGGTGACTGTCAGTAGCATGAGGTGAAGGAGCTGAGCTAGGTGGAAACATATGCTGTGCTATTGTCTCTGAGGATCTAGAGGAATACATTAGATAACCCTGCACTGAGTTGGGATAGAAGCAGCTTTCTCACTGTGGCTTGGTGCAAAATGAATGACTTGATAGTGGACTTCAACTGGACAGGATATCAATCTGTTGCCATAAAAATACTGTTAGAGGTTATAGCTCGAATAAATCTGTCTGTTACCATATAGAGACTGTTAGAGGTTATAGCTTCTATGAATCTGTCTGTTACCATATAGAGACTGTTAGAGGTTATAGCTTCTATGAATCTGTCTGTTACCATATAGAGACTGTTAGAGGTTATAGCTTCTATAAATCTATCTGTTACCATATAGAGACCTACAGAAGTGGAAGAAGTGTTAGGTGTAATTGTAATTTCCTGTCGTCGTCCCCCTCTCTCCTGTCCTCTTTCCCGTCTCCCCCCACCCTAGGTGACGTCTAGTCGTGCCGCTCAGCAGAGGCAGCAGGCAGGGGGATGTAGTGGAGGAGACTCCTTCTCTCAGAGCCATGGCAGTGCCTTCCACCTACCAGATGCACAGCAGACCACTACCGGTATATATCTACATTATATACCTACAATGTGTACATACTATTGTATTGACTGAATGTAAAGAGAGATCATGTCATTCAAGAGACAAGGATCTACACACGACATCCAATCCTTTTAGCTTTTATTATAACTTATTGTATTATTACACAGTACATACCATTATACATAAAGATAATGTATTGTATTATTACACAGTACATACCATTATACATAAAGATAACTGAGACAGAGATAATGCCATAAAAGATGCAAGGAACTGAACATGGCATCCAATCCTTTCAGCTTCAGTGAGAAATTGCCCTTAGACACAGATCTAGAAGCAGCTTACCTTCTCCAAGTCCTAACCTTAACATTAGAGAGGGTACATGCTAACCTTAACATTAGAGAGGGTACATGCTAACCTTAACATTAGAGAGGGAACATGCTAACCGTAACCATTATAGAGTGTACATGCTAACCTTAACATTAGAGAGGGTACATGCTAACCGTAACCATTATAGAGGGTACATGCTAACCGTAACCATTATAGAGGGTACATGCTAACCGTAACCATTATAGAGGGTACATACTAACCGTAACCATTATAGAGGGTACATACTAACCGTAACCATTATAGAGGGTACATACTAACCGTAACCATTATAGAGGGAACATGCTAACCGTAACCATTATAGAGGGAACATGCTAACCGTAACCATTATAGAGGGAACATGCTAACCGTAACCATTATAGAGGGTACATGCTAACCGTAACCATTATAGAGGGAACATGCTAACCGTAACCATTATAGAGGGTACATGCTAACCGTAACCATTATAGAGGGTACATGCTAACCGTAACCATTATAGAGTGTACATGCTAACCTTAACATTAGAGAGGGTACATGCTAACCGTAACCATTATAGAGGGTACATGCTAACCGTAACCATTATAGAGGGTACATGCTAACCGTAACCATTATAGAGGGTACATACTAACCGTAACCATTATAGAGGGTACATACTAACCGTAACCATTATAGAGGGTACATACTAACCGTAACCATTATAGAGGGAACATGCTAACCGTAACCATTATAGAGGGTACATGCTAACCGTAACCATTATAGAGGGTACATGCTAACCGTAACCATTATAGAGGGTACATGCTAACCGTAACCATTAGAGAGGGAACGTGCTAACCTTAACATTAGAGAGGGAACGTGCTAACCTTAACAATTAGAGAGGGTACATGTTAACCTTAACAATTAGAGAGGGTACATGCTAACCTTAACAATTAGAGAGGGTACATGTTAACCTTAACCATTAGAGAGGGAACATGCTAAACAGAGTTGTGCAGCCCTGTTTTAACCCCTGTTCCGTCTGATTCCAGGTCACTACTACCCAAGTTCCACTCTGCCCACCCAGCGTGTGAGTTCCCCTCTAACCGGAGGAGTAGGAGGAGGTGGAGGGTCTGGTTCTCCCAGCAAGCTTCAGCGCCTGGGTCCAGCCTTAGACACATCAGGCTACGCTACCACACAGCGCCTACCTTCTTCCTCCTCATCATCCTCACCCAACAAACAGTCCCCCGCCAACCGACTCGCCAAGTCTTACAGGTAGGGCCATGTCATTGGTTGGTTTGGAAGGGAAGTAAATGTCATTGGTTGGTTTTGGAGGGGATTGAATGTCATTGGTTGGTTTGGAAGGGGATTGAATGTCATTGGTTAGTTTGGAAGAAGAACAAAGTTATAATGATACTGCAGTTGTTATTAATTTCTCTGGATTTGAAAATGTATAAAATAAAATAAAAATGGTTTACAATAACTTAACGTTATGGTTACAGCACCTCTGTTTCCGTGACGACGACAGGAGGCACCGGGTCTCCGCTGAGGGTGGGGTCTCCTCCGAACTCCATTGCATCAGTTGGCGGAGGAGGGGCTAGCGCTTCATCATCCCCCCTGCACCAGGTGTGTATTGATACAAACAGTGCCTTCAGAAAGTATTCATACCCCTTCACTTATTCCACGTGTTGTTGTGGTCCAGCCTGAATTTCTCTCACCTACACTACCGTTCAAAAGTTTGGTGTCACTTAGAAATGTCCATTTTTTTGTCCATTAAAATAACATCAAATTGATCAGAAATATAGTGTAGACATTGTTAATGTTGTAAATGACTATTGTAGCTGGAAATGGCTGTTTTTTTTATGGAATATCTACATAGGCATCCAGAGGCCCATTATCAGCAACCATCACTCCTGTGTTCCAAAAGCACATTGTGTTAGCTAATCCAAGTTTATAATTTTAAAAGGCTAATTGATCATTAGAAAACCCTTTTGGAAGTATGTTAGCACAGCTGAAAACTGTTGTGTTGATTATAGAAGCAATAAAACTGGCCTTCTTTAGACTAGTTTAAATCAAATCAAATGTATTTATATAGCCCTTCATACATCAGCTGATATCTCAAAGTGCTGTACAGAAACCCAGCCTAAAACCCCAAACAGCAAGCAATGCATGTGAAAGAAGCACGGTGGCTAGGAAAAACTCCCTAGGAAAAACTCCCTAGAAAGGCCAAAAACTAGGAACAGAAACCTAGAGAGGAACCAGGCTATGAGGGGTGGCCAGTCCTCTTCTGGCTGTGCAGGGTGGATATTATAACAGAACATGGTCAAGATGTTAAAATGTTCATAAATGACCAGCATGGTCAAATAATAATAATCATAGTAGTTGTCGAGGGTGCAACAAGCACGTCCGGTGAACAGGTCAGGGTTCCATAGCCGCAGGCAGAACAGTTGAAACTGGAGCAGCAGCACGGCCAGGTGGACTGGGGACAGCAAGGAGTCATCATACCAGGTAGTCCTGAGGCATGGTCCTAGGGCTCAGGTCCTCCGAGAGAAAGACATAAAGAGAGAAAGAGAGAATTAGAGAGAGCATATTTAAATTCACACAGGACACCGGATAAGACAAGAGAAATACTCCAGATGTAACAGACTGACCCTAGCCCCCCGACACATAAACTACTGCAGCATAAATACTGGAGGCTGAGACAGGAGGGATCAGAAGACACTGTGGCCCCATCCGATGATACCCCCGGACAGGGCCAAACAGGCAGGATATAACCCCACCCACTTTGCCAAAGCACAGCCCCCACACCACTAGAGGGATGTCTCCAACCACCAACTTACCGTCCTAAGACAAGGCCGAGTATAGCCCACAACGATCTCCGCCATGGCACAACCCAAGGGGGGGCGCCAACCCAGACAGGAAGACCACGTCAGTGACTCAACCCACTCAAGTGACACACCCCTCCCATGGACGGCATGGAAGAACACCAGTAAGCCAGTGACTCAGCCCCTGTAATAGGGTTAGAGGCAGAGAATCCCAGTGGAAAGAGGGGAACCGGCAAGGCAGAGACAGCAAGGGCGGTTCGTTGCTCCAGCCTTTCCGTTCACCTTCACACTCCTGGGCCAGACTATACTTAATCATAGGACCTACTGAAGAGATGAGTCTTCAGTAAAGACTTAAAGGTTGAGACTGAGTCTGCATCTCTCACATTGGTAGGCAGACCATTCCATAAAAATGGAGCTCTATAGGAGAAAGCCCTACCTCCAGCCGTTTGCTTAGAAATTCTAGGGACAATTAGGAGGCCTGCGTCTTGTGACCGTAGCGTACGTGTAGGTATGTACGGCAGGACCAAATCGGAAAGATAGGTAGGAGCAAGCCCATGTAATCCTTTGTAGGTTAGCAGTAAAACCTTGAAATCAGCCCTTGCCTTAACAGGAAGCATCAGCATTTGTGGGTTCGATCACAGGCTCAAAATTGCCAGAATCAAAGAACTTTCTTCTGAAACTCATCAGTTTATTCTTGTTCTGAGAAATGAAGGCTATTCCATGTGAGAAATTGCCAAGAAACTGAAGATCTCGTACAGCGCTGTGTACTACTCCCTTCACAGAACAGCGCAAACTGGCTCTAACCATAATAGAAAGAGGACTGGGAGGCCCCAGTGCACAACTGAGCAAGAGGACAAGTACATTAGAGTGTCTAGTTTGAGAAACAGACGCCTCATAAGTTCTCAACTGGCAGCTTCATTAAATAGTACCTGAAAAACACCAGTCTCAACGTCAACAGTGAAGACGCGACTCCGGGATGCTGGCCTTCTAGGCAGAGATGCAAAGAAAAAGCGTATCTCAGGCTGGCCAATAAAAATATAAAAGATTAAGATGGGCAAAAGAACACAGACACTGGATTGAGGAACTCTGCCTAGAAGGCCAGCATCCCGGAGTCGCGTCTTCACTGTTGACGTTGAGACTGGTGTTTTGCGGGTACTATTTAATGAAGCTGCTAGTTTATAAATTATGTCTGAGTGTTGGAGTGGGCCCCTGGCTATCCGCCAATAAAAAAAAAAGATAAGAAAATTGTGCCATCTGGTTTGTTTAATATAAGTAATTTGAAATGATTTATACTTTTACTTTTGATACTTAAGTACATTTTAGCAATTCCATTTACTTTTGATACTTAAGTATTTTTTAAACCAAAAACTTTTAGACTTTTACTCAAGTGGTGTTTTACTGGGTGACTTTTACTTTTACTTGAGTCATTTTTTTTTTAGGTATCTTTACTTTTACTCAAGTATGACAATTTAGTAATTTTTCCACCACTGGTATTGCGTTAGTGCCTTTTTGCAAACAGGATGTGTGTTTTGGAATATTTTTACTCTGTGCAGGCTTTCTTCTTTTCACTCTGTCATTTAGGTTAGTATTGTGGAGTAACTACAATGTTGTTGATCCATCCTCAGTTTTCTCCTACCACAGCCATTAAACTCTGTAACTGTTTTAAAGTCACCATTGACCTCATGATGAAATCCCTGAGCGGTTTCCTTCATCGCCGGCAACTGGGTTAGGAAGGACGCCTGTATCTTTGTAGTGACTGGGTGTATTGATACACCATCTCAAGTGTAAGTATATATTCAACGTCTGCTTTTAATTTTTTTACCCATCTACCAATAGGTGCCCTTCTTTGCGAGGCATTGGAAAACCTCTCTGGTCTTTGTGGTTGAATCCACTTTGACTTTATAAGCTAATATCTGTAGGCCAGTGATGTGATCAAAAATCTAAATTTAATAAATGTTAAATTCAAGCTGTCTCACAACAAAGTGTGGAACAAGTCAAGTGGTGTGAATACTTTCTGAAGGTATTACATACGTGGATATTCATTGCAAAGATGGAAGTGCACATTATTCTTAAGTGACATTAGATAATCGTGAATGTTGTACACATGTGATTCCCTAGATGAGTTCGGGCATAGGGAGCTACGCTACTCTGTCTCCTAAAAGACTGGCTGCTCACCACGCCTCCGACCAGTACAAGATATCACACGAGCTCTATGCTACTGCGACACTCCAGAGGCCCGGTAAGACTACGCTCAACACACACACACACACACACACACACACACACACACAAACAGACACTCACATGCACACACAGATACCTACACACACGCACGACGCATCCCTCAAGGTGAATCCCTATATGAACGCAATGCAAGCACTGAATCTTTCCCTCTCTGCTGTTATTTACTCTTCCGTATAGAGATAATTGGGTCCTTGGTCAATAGCTTGTCTTTAACATGTTATGTGGTCTGACTGTTGTCCTTGGTGTGAGGGAGTTGTTGACGAGGTTCATGGGGAGTGAGTAGCTCTGGTTTGTTAAGACAAAACTGTGGTTAGAAGCCAGACAACAAAGTTTAAATTAAGCCTCTAAAATCGATAGGTCAATATATCCTCAAGTAGCTGGGAGATAGTGAGCTGTCTAGCTGGGAGATAGTGAGCTGTCTAGCTGGGAGAGAGTGAGCTGTCTAGCTGGGAGAGAGTGAGCGGTCTAGCTGGGAGATAGTGAGCTGTCTAGCTGGGAGAGAGTGAGCTGTCTAGCTGGGAGAGAGTGAGCTGTCTAGCTGGGAGATAGTGAGCTGTCTAGCTGGGAGATAGTGAGCTGTCTAGCTGGGAGATAGTGAGCTGTCTAGCTGGCAGAGAGTGAGCTGTCTAGCTGGCAGAGAGTGAGCTGTCTAGCTGGCAGAGAGTGAGCTGTCTAGCTGGCAGAGAGTGAGCTGTCTAGCTGGCAGAGAGTGAGCTGTCTAGCTGGGAGATAGTGAGCTGTCTAGCTGGGAGATAGTGAGCTGTCTAGCTGGGAGATAGTGAGCTGTCTAGCTGGGAGATAGTGAGCTGTCTAGCTGGGAGATAGTGAGCTGTCTAGCTGGGAGATAGTGAGCTGTCTAGCTGGGAGAGAGCGAGCCGCCTAGCTGGGAGAGAGCGAGCCGCCTAGCTGGGAGATAGCGAGCCGCCTAGCTGGGAGAGAGTGAGCCGATAAGCTGGGAGATAGTGAGCCGATGAGCTGGGAGATAGTGAGCCGATGAGCTGGGAGAGAGTGAGCTGTCTAGATGGGAGAGAGTGAGCTGTCTATCTGGGAGAGAGTGAGCTGTCTATCTGGGAGAGAGTGAGCTGTCTATCTGGGAGAGAGTGAGCTGTCTATCTGGGAGAGAGTGAGCTGTCTATCTGGGAGAGAGTGAGCTGTCGAGCTGGGAGAGAGTGAGCGGTCAGTTATGTACAATAGCGAACCAATCATTTGGTAAACCGACATGGCAACAAGAACCCTACAAGCCATGGCTTCCCTCAGCAGAAAAGACAAGGAACAACTTGGAGATGCAAACAAGCGTAATGAACAGCTAAAGGATATCCAGGAAATCGTAGCTAAAATGCTCTCAATGCTCACCAAAACAAACAAACTGTTGCAATCTGTGATGAAAAAAGTAGATTTGCCAAACATGTTAAGTAGTCTATCATGTTAGACATGCACCAACAAAGCGTGCGCATGAGCGAACCTTTTGGAAACAAAGCTGCAAACTTTTGGAACATGAATTGGACCAGCAAGAAAATAGAATGAGATGAAACAACATGAGAATATTGTCCTTACCGGAAGACGAGGAAAAAGGGGACCTTTCCAGCTGGAACGATGCCGTAGGATTGGCGTAAAACAGAAGAACGCTAAATACCCTTATATGGTAATCTTCAAGATGTAGACGTATTAGACCAAAGTCAATATTCTGAAAGCACAGAGATCAAAAAACCAAGGCCAGTCCATTCCATTCATCCAGGATCTGTCTGATAGGCAGCGGGGAAAAAAAGCCACAAATTCATTCCGATCAGAATAGTCACTAGAGAAAAGAGGAATCAAATCTCAGCTCTGCTTCCCGGCAGTGCTGTGGGTAGAGAAGCTAAAGCAAAGGATGGAATTCAGAAGAGCCGATAATCCCTTCCATTTCAAGAAGAGCCCCTTCCTCTGAGAAGAGGAAGAAGTAGGAAAAGGCGATAACCACATTAGGCCACATACAGGATGCCAGCTCATCGTAAACTGAGACAATATTCTTCCCCCTCCCCCCAATAAAATCTATACGCTACTTTCCCCAAATAATTCTTCATCTATATGAAGTAACAATAGAAGCCAATGGGCTACGTGGACATTGGAAAGACAGCATATATAACTGCTCAATGGATGTGTTGTGAATAGAGCAGTTGTGGTGACCGTATTACCACCACACCAGACTAGGACTGTTACAGTGACTGTATTACCACTATACCAGACTAGGACTGTTACAGTGACTGTATTACCACCACACCAGACTAGGACTGTTACAGTGACCGTATTACCACTATACCAGACTAGGGCTGTTACAGTGACCGTATTACCACCACACCAGACTAGGACTGTTACAGTGACCGTATTACCACCACACCAGACTAGGACTGTTACAGTGACCGTATTACCACCATACCAGACTAGGACTGTTACAGTGACCGTATTACCACCACACCAGACTAGGACTGTTACAGTGACCGTATTACCACTATACCAGACTAGGACTGTTAGGCGAGGGTGGGACCGTATTACCACCACACCAGACTAGGACTGTTACGGTGACTGTATTACCACTATACCAGACTAGGGCTGTTACAGTGACCGTATTACCACCACACCAGACTAGGGCTGTTACAGTGACCGTATTACCACTATACCAGACTAGGGCTGTTACAGTGACCGTATTACCACTATACCAGACTAGGGCTGTTACGGTGACTGTATTACCGCCACACCGGCGGTCACGAGTTATGAAGGCAGTCAAATTTAGTCATTGTAATTAGGCTTTTCCAAGTTTTGATGCTGCTGATGCTACTCAGCACTGTATTGTCCCTCTAATCACTCTAACATCAATGCAAATGTGATCAAAAATCAAATCAAACACTTCATGAGAGCCCACGAGCTCATTTTGCACAACATTTCTAAAGGCTATGCCTACTATATTTATTTATCATCTTTCCTAATATTAAGCACATTGCTTCTCTTTACAACAGGAGTACAGCCTAGCTGGCTGCCATGAAAATGAACCACAGGAAAAGCGACCTCCATTCGTTGTTGAAGTGCATACTGTAGATTACATGTATTTTGCTCCCCGTTTCAAGACAGATGCATGATACCAATCCATTCTAAATTAAAACAAATGTCACCTATATATTATTTATTATATGTAAAGACAATATTAAGTCAATAATAGTCTGATGGGTAACAGTATTAGCCTACCACTTGTGAATTATATATTATCACTTGTGAATGACAAAGTATCACTTGTGAATTATATATTATAATGCCCAGCTTGTGTGCAGTAAGACAGGAAACAACGCCTTAAAAAAAAGAAAATCATAGTCGCACACCTCATGTAGCCTAGCCCATAGGTCTATATGTTTTAATAAGGTTAGTATCACACCTCATGTAGCCTAGCCCATAGGTCTATATGTTTTAATAAGGTTAGTATCATACCTCATGTAGCCTAGCCCATAGGTCTATATGTTTTAATAAGGTTAGTATCACACCTCATGTAGCCTAGCCCATAGTCCTATATGTTTTAATAAAGTTAGTATCATACCTCATGTAGCCTAGCCCATAGGTCTATATGTTTTAATAAAGTTAGTATCACACCCCATGTAGCCTAGCCCATAGTCCTATATGTTTTAATAAGGTTAGTATCATACCTCATGTAGCCTAGCCCATAGGTCTATATGTTTTAATAAAGTTAGTATCACACCTCATGTAGCCTAGCCCATAGTCCTATATGTTTTAATAAGGTTAGTATCACACCTCATGTAGCCTAGCCCATAGGTCTATATGTTTTAATAAGGTTAGTATCATACCTCATGTAGCCTAGCCCATAGGTCTATATGTTTTAATAAGGTTAGTATCACACCTCATGTAGCCTAGCCCATAGTCCTATATGTTTTAATAAGGTTAGTATCACACCTCATGTAGCCTAGCCCATAGGTCTATATGTTTTAATAAGGTTAGTATCATACCTCATGTAGCCTAGCCCATAGGTCTATATGTTTTAATAAGGTTAGTATCATACCTCATGTAGCCTAGCCCATAGGTCTATATGTTTTAATAAGGTTAGTATCACACCTCATGTAGCCTAGCCCATAGTCCTATATGTTTTAATAAGGTTAGTATCATACCTCATGTAGCCTAGCCCATAGTCCTATATGTTTTAATAAGGTTAGTATCATACCTCATGTAGCCTAGCCCATAGTCCTATATGTTTTAATAAGGTTAGTATCACACCTCATGTAGCCTAGCCCATAGTCCTATATGTTTTAATAAGGTTCGTATCACAACTAAAGTGGACAAATAACTTCTTAAAAATAAGCACATTAATCTGCTTTACAAGGGGTGTTGAGACTACATTTTTACATAATTTGCTCATAAAGCAACACGTGAGTTTCAAGTTTAGGGAAGATAATTTTCCCCATATAAAATGCACCTTTATAATAAAAGCATTTCATGCATAATTGCATTTGCGGTCACTTTTGATAATGGTGTTTTCCTGCTAATGGAACATTCACGCTTATAGCCTACTACCATGTGCGCATTGCTGCGCTTATGATGTCAAGAAATTGCCTAATAGTTTATCAATATTTTAAGCTAAACGTTCTGATCTGTTGTGTCAAGCTCATTGCATAATTATATATTTTTATGCTAGTGGTTGTATTAATTTGGGATCTATCACATCCTACAACTGTCCCAGACTATGTTTGGAATATTTATTTTACACACAGAATAGAATAGGTTCACTTTTGTACTAATGGGGATAGTAGATTGACATAGGCTAGTGCTTTTGCTGTTCGTTAGACCTTAAGCATTTTGTTGGCTGACGAAAAATAAATGTGGACAGTTCTTCCAAGATCTTCAATATGCACTTCGGAATTGGATAAGGACACGCGCAGTTGGGTCCCCGATGTGTCTGTCTTCACTTGTAGCCTGTGAGAAAGACCCAATCACGTGACAGAGAGTCATGTGAGAGCTTAAGATTGCACAGAAAAAGGCATGGATTTTTTTAGGGTGCATTACGGCCACAAAGGGGATGCCGCAGTGAAATTAGAGGCATTATCAAGTGATTGTCACATTGTGAATGAGATACTTTTGGAGTGTGTACAGCCTGCGCAAAAACCAAAGCAGAGCTCATGCCTTTTTTCAAACCATCATTAGAGTCTCATCATGCAGCCTTACAATATATTAAAAATCAACACATAGGCCAACGTTTGTAGAATAACTAAAGTTACATTAATACATCTCAATTAAGCATATATGTAACGCCCTGGCCATAGAGAGGGTTTTTTTGTTCTTTATTTTGGTTAGGCCAGGGTGTTACATTGGGTGGGCGTTCTATGTTCCTTTCTCTATGTTTTTGTATTTCTTTGTTTTGGGCTGTGTGTGGCTCCCAATCAGGCACAGCTGAAGCTCGTTGTTGCTGATTGGGAGTCACACATAAGGAGCATGTTTTTCCTTTGGGTTTTGTGGGTAATTGTTTCTGTTCAGTGTGTTACCTGTCAGTACTGTTTGGCTGTCGGTTTTCCTGTTTTTTTGTATAGTGTTCTTTCGTCAATTAAACATCTATGATGAACACTAACTCCGCTGCACCTTGGTCTACTCTCTCTTCAGACAGCCGTTACAATATAGGAGTACCTATTTCTTTGTTCACCGCTCAACACAGAATAGCTGCATGTGCGCACAAAATATTTCAGTTTTATTCAGCTTTATTCAATTGTATTCTTCACACTATGTGACTCAACACTGTACACGTCAGCGACTGAAATGACTGCAACACTTAACAAAGATCTGCAGTTAGTTTCAGAGTGGGTGGCAAGGAAAAAGTTAGCCCTAAGTATTTCTAAACCTAAAAGCATTGTATTTGGGACAAATCATTCACTAAACCCTTAACCTCAACTAAATATTGTAATAAATGTGGAAATTGAACAAGTTGATATGACTAAACTGCTTGGAATAACCCTGGATTGTAAACTGGCATGGTCAAAACATATTGATGCAGTAGTAGCTAAGATGGGGAAAAGTCTGTCTATAATAAAGCACTGCTCTGCCTTTTTAACAACACTATCAACAAGGCAGGTCCTACAGGCCCTAGTTTAGTCAGACCTGGACTACTGTTCAGTCGTGTGGTCAGGTGCCACAGAAAAGGACTTAGGAAAATTGCATTTGGCTCAGAACAGGGCAGCACAGCTGGCCCCTGGCTGTACACAGAGAGCTAACATAAATAATATGCATGTCAATCTCTCCTGGCTCAAAGTGGAGGAGAGATTGACTTCATCACTACTTGTATTTATGAGAGGTATTGACATGTTGAATGCACCGAGCAGTCTGTCTGAAGTACTGGCGCACAGCTCGGACACTCATGCATACTGTAACGTTCGTCGCCTGGTGACGAGGAAGCGGACCAAAACGCAGCTGGGAGCGAACACATGTTTATTCAACACACTGGAATTAAACATGTACACAAAAATCAAGAAAAATGCAGATACGTTACGTGCTCAAACAAAGAGACAACACCCCACAAACAGCGTGGGGAAAACAGCAACTTAAATGTGATCCCAATCAGAGACAATTAGCGACAGCTGTCTCTGATTGGGAAACGACAGAACCCAACATAGAAATAAACCCACCTAGAGCCTACACAAGGCTAAAACGTATACCAAACACAAACCAATGAAAAATACCTAACATGACACACCCTGACCCAATATACCCGAGTTCACCTGGTCAGGGCGTGACAGAACCCCCCCCCCCCCCCCAACGGTGCGTACTCCCGGCGCACCAAACTTAAGTCTATTAGGGGGGGGGGGGACCCGGGTGGGCGCCTCACCCTCGGTGGAGGCTCTGGCCCCGGGCGTGTTCTCTCCCCCGCCTTCACCTTAACCCTACCCCTCTGGCCCGGACTGGACCACTGTGGAGCGGCATGCTCAGGCTCCGGAGTGGAGCCGTCGACCGAAACAGGATTGGGGACACGCACCACTAACCTGGTGCGGGGAGCAGGGACGGGCCGGACAGGACTGGGGACACGCACCACTGACTTGGTGCGGGGAGCAGGGACGGGCCGGACAGGACTGGGGACACGCACCACTGACTTGGTGCGGGGAGCAGGGACGGGCCGGACAGGACTGGGGACACGCACCACTGACTTGGTGCGGGGAGCAGGAACGGGCCGGGCCGGACTGGGGACACGCACCACCAACCTGGTGTGGGGAACAGGGACGGGCCGGACAGGACTGGGGACACGCACCACTAACCTGGTGCGGGGAGCAGGGACGGGCCGGACAGGACTGGGGACACGCACCACTAACCTAGTGCGGGGAGCAGGGACGGGCCGGACAGGACTGGGGACACGCACCACTAACCTGGTGCGGGGAGCAGGAACGGGCCGGACAGGACTGGGGACACGCACCACTAACCTGGTGCGGGGAGCAGGGACGGGCCGGACAGGACTGGGGACACGCACCACCAACCTGGTGCGGGGAGCAGGGACGGGCCAGACAGGACTGTGAACACATACTGGTGACCTGAAGCGTGGAGCCGGTTTAGCCACTCGTCCTGGCTGGATGCCCATCCTAGCACGGCATGTGCTGGGCATGTCCACCGGACGCACCGGGCTGTGCGGGCGCACTGGCGACACAGCGCGCAACTCCGCATACCATGGCTTGGTGCGGGGAGCAGGGACGGGCCGGGCAGGACTGTGGACACGCACCACTAGCCTGGTGCGGGGAGCAGGGACGGGCCAGACAGGACTGTGAACACGTACTGGTGACCTGAAGCGTGGAGCCGGTTTAGCCACTCGTCCTGGCTGGATGCCCATCCTAGCACGGCATGTGCTGGGCATGTCCACCGGGCTGTGCGGGCGCACTGGCGACACAGCGCGCAACTCCGCATACCATGGTTCCTCCTCCAGATCTTCCCTCTGCAGGTCCTCAATCAACTGCCTCATCATCTTCGTCTCTTCCTCCGCCGTCATCCCCCACGAGAGCAGTGGTCTGGGCTCTTCCTCTGCCCTTCCGGACCACCCCATTAGCCCCCCCCAAAAAAATTATTGGGGGTGTTTTCCGGGCCTCCTCGACCGCCGCCTGCGACTCCGTCTACCGGCTGGCTTTACCTCCTCGACCTGGGAATCCTTCCGCCAGGGTCCTTTCCCCGACATTATCTCCTCCCAGGTCCAGAACTCCTTCCCCTCGCGAGCCCATCTCTCGCGCTCCTTTTCCTCCCGCTGCTTGGTCCTGGTTCGGTGGGGTGTTCTGTAACGTTCGTCGCCTGGTGACGAGGAAGCGGACCAAAACACAGCTGGGAGCGAACACATGTTTATTCAACACACTGGAATTAAACATGTACACAAAAATCAAGAAAAATGCAGATACGTTACGTGCTCAAACAAAGAGACAACACCCCACAAACAGCGTGGGGAAAACAGCAACTTAAATGTGATCCCAATCAGAGACAATTAGCGACAGCTGTCTCTGATTGGGAATCGACAGAACCCAACATAGAAATAACCCACCTAGAGCCTACACAAGGCTAAAACGTAAACCAAGCACAAACCAATGAAAAATACCTAACATGACACACCCTGACTCAATATACCCGAGTTCACCTGGTCAGGGCGTGACACATACCCCACAAGACATGCCACAGGAGGTCTCTTCAGAGTCCCCAAGTCCAGAACAGACTATGGGAGGCACACAGTACTACATAGAGCCATGACTACATGGAACTCTATTCCACATCAGGTAACTGTGATGCAAGCAGTAAAATTAGATTTAAAAACAGACAAAAAAACCACCTTATGGAACAACAGGGACTGTGAGGCAACACAAACATAGGCACAGACACATGCATACACACACACATGATAACATACGCACTATACACACACACACACACACACACACACACACACACACACACACACACACACACACACACACACACACACACACACACACACACACACACACCACACACACACACACACACATGGATTTAGCACTGTAGATATGTGGTAGTGGTGGAGTAGGGGCCTGAGGGCACACAGTGTGTTGTGAAATCTGTGAATGTATTGTAATGTTTTTAAAATTGTATAAACTGCCTTAATTTTGCTGGACCACAGGAAGAGTAGCTTTAATGGGCATCCATAATAATACACATACAAAAATACTATAAAATAATATAAAATGGCCTCCCGAGTGGCGCAGTGCATCGCAGTACTAGCTGTGCTACTAGAGAGCCTGGTTCCAGTCCAGGCTCTGTCGCAGCCGGCTACGACCGGGAGACCCATGCGGCGACGCACAATTGGCCCAGCGTCGTCCGGGTTAGGGGAGGATTTGGCAGGGATGATCCCGGCAGGGATGTTCATCGTGCACTAGTGATTCCTGTGGCGGGCCGGGCACGATGCACGCTGACACAGTCGCCATAGTGTACGGTGTTTCCTCCGACACATTGGTGCGGCTGGCTTTCGGGTTAAGTGGGCATTGTGTCAAAAAGTAGTGCTGCTTGGCTGTGTTGTGTTTCGGAGGACGCACGGCTCTCGACCTTCGCCTCTCCCGAGTCTGTATGGGAGTTGCAGCGATGAGACAAAACTGTAACTACCAAAACCACGAAACTGGGGAGAAAAGGTGGTCATATAATACAAAAACTATAATAACACTATAAAATAATGCCACGGAATTCTAAGTAAATCTTGTCTGCTAAATGAACTAGTAGCCAGATAAGGACAACTCAGAGTATGCTATTCTGTTCTTCTGAAATAGACTACATTTTCTTCATATCATGTTTCTTTCGACCTGTCTAAAATAAATCATATATTTATTGTGAAGGTGTAGGCTATAATACATAGATTTATTAGACTTTTTAAAATGTAGATTTGTTTCAAAGGTCTTCATCAGTGGCTTGTAGGAAGTGGAAGCCAGGAGATGCTAAATGTGTTTATGTTAATTAACGGTCAATTACCTTGAGACCGACAGTTATTTGCTTGACCATCACTGGCTGAAGAAATTTCCAGACAACCACGCTCCTAGTTGTGTACACGTGTGTAGCTGTGGATGTGTGTGAGAGAGTGCGTTTGTGTATATGAATGGGAGGGTGAGAGAAGAGTGAGGGATGCTGAATATTACATTTTGGAGGGTGAGGGAAGAGTGAGGGATACTGAATATGATATGTCGGAGGGTGGGAGAGAATGCATAGGGTATATGTTGGGCGTGAATGAATGAGAACGGCAAAGTAAGTCGATGGATGGGTGTAAGTATGTCCAAGAGATGGGGAGGGTGGAAAAGGATGGGAGGTTGGGACAAGCTTGGCTTGGGAGGATAACTGTGGGGAAGACTGGGAGGTAGGGACAAGCTTGACTTGGGAGGATAAGGGTGGGCAAGGCTGGGAGGTTGGAACAATTTTGGCTTGGGAGGTTAAGGGTGTGCAAGACTGGGATGTAGGGACAAGCTTGACTTGGGAGGATAATGGTGGGCAAGGCTGGGAGGTAGGGACAAGCCTGGCTTGGGAGGATAAGGGTAGGGAAGACTGGGAGGTATGGACAAGCTTGACTTGGGAGGATAAGGGTGGGCAAGGCTGGGAGGTTGGAACAATTTTGGCTTGGGAGGATAAGGGTGGGCAAGACTGGGAGGTAGGGACAAGCTTGACTTGGGAGGATAAGGGTGGGCAAGGCTGGGAGGTTGGGACAAGCTTGGTTTGGAAGGATAAGGGTGGGCAAGGCTGGGAGGTTGGAACAAGTTTGGCTTGGGAGGATAAGGGTGGGCAAGACTGGGAGGTAGGGACAAGCTTGGCTTGGGAGGATAAGGGTGGGCAAGGCTGGGAGGTTGGGACAAGATTGGCTTGGGAGGATAAGGGTGGGCAAGGCTGGCAGGTAGGGACAAGCTTAGCTTAGGTGTGCATGGATGGGAGGTTGGGACAAGCTTGGCTTAGGTGTGGTAATGGGGGGTGGCAAACTGAGATGGGGGAGGTTGGGATGGGGTTGGGTTTGGCTTAGGAAAGAGAGAAGAAAGGATTTAACTATACGACAATGTAATTGAATGCATTGTTGTTACTTGCAAAACGTTACTGTAAAATGAGTTCTGGACAGATTAGGAGATGATGTCGATCATTATTATTCCTTGTTATTTTAACTTGTTATGCATAGGGGGCAGTATTTTCACGGCCGGATAAAAAACGTACCCGATTTAATCTGGTTATTACTCCTGCCCAGAAACTAGAATATGCATATAATTAGTAGCTTTGGATAGAAAACACTCCAAAGTTTCTAAAACTGTTTGAATGGTGTCTGTGAGTATAACAGAACTCAAATGGCAGGCCAAAACCTGAGAAGATTCTGTACAGGAAGTACCCTGTCTGACCATTTCTTGGCCTTCTTTGTCATCTCTATCCAAAACAAAGGATCTCTGCTGTAACGTGACATTTTCTAAGGCTCCCATAGGCTCGCAGAAGGTGCCAGAACGTTGAATGATGACTTTGCAGCCCATGGCTGAAAAACAGTAGCGCATTTGGTAAGTGGTCGATCTGAGAACAATGAGACGGGTGTGCGCGTGCACGTGAAGAGTCCATTTTAGATTATCAGTCTTTGAACGAAAACAACGACTCCCGGTCGGAATATTATCGCTATTTTACGAGAAAAATCACATAACATTTTATTTTAAACAGCGTTTGACATGCTTCGAAGTACGGTAATGGAATATTTTGAATTTTTTTGTCACGATACGCGTCCGCGCGTCACCCTTCGTTACCCTTCGGATAGTTTCTTGAACGCAAGGTCAAACAAGGTCAAACAAATTGGTATAATTTAAGGCCATGTGTAATAATGCAGATGGGGTGACTAGGGATGGGGGTGTGGCACTAGAGATGGGGTGACTAGGGATTGGGGTGTGGCACTATGGATGGGGGTGTGGCACTATGGATGGGGGTGTGGCACTAGGGATGGGGGTGTGACACTAGGGATGGGGGTGTGACACTAGGGATGGGGGTGTGACACTAGGGATGGGGGTGTGGCACTAGGGATGGGGGTGTGGCACTAGGGAGGGGGGTGTGGCCCAATAACAGACCCATCGTTCTACACTAAGGTGCTGCGCTGTGGTTTTATGATGATATTTATAGAACCGTATTATAATACCATCCATGTTTCCTGTATGTGTGTTTGTTGAATGTCGTCTCTTCTAAATACCGCATTTATACAGAGTCGATGCTTCAAGGGGCTCGTTGTAGAGAACAGAACACAGGCCAAGGTTGTGCTGTTTGCAGAGAGTTCTGTTGACATGAATGTAGACACATTCTATGAGATGGCCTTAGCTGTTGTCAGGTCATTTTCTATTCCATCAGTTCCAGAGATTAGACTAAATTCCATTGTCAGAATTGTGAAGCGATATTATTCTTAGCATATAATTTGTTTCTCCTTTTGAAACAAGATGGGAGCTGACAGTGAACACACACTCCTAGCTATAGCATGACTGCCGTGCTGAATGTTTGGGTTGTGTTGCGCCAGCTACTCGTTTAATCATAATAAAGTCTTGATTCAGAAGTTTGATAGTCATTGACATTGAGCAGAAACATCAAAGTAAGAACTTCAATGCCTTTGTTTATAGAAGGAGGTAAATCCCCAGGAGCAGCGGGCTAAATAATTACTTAGTGGTGCCGTGCTGTGGTTTTCTCATCATATTTATACAGTACCTTATTATAATACCGTCCATGTTTCCTTTTTAGCACACAGACAGGAAGTTAAGAGCAGAACACAGGCAGCAGGGGACTTTTTTGCATATTCCTTTTCTTTTCTCCTTCTTGTGTTTTTTTGACTGTATATAGTGTCATGGGAGGCCAGTTCCCTCTCTCCCTCTCTCCAACCGTCCCTCTCTCCATCCACCCATCCCTCCCTCCTAGCTTAAGTTGTACACTTTGATTTGGGGAGCCTCAGCAGTGACTCAGTAAGTGTCCATGAGACATCAAAGAAGGGAGGGAAGAGAGGAGGAGAGAGAGGTGGATGACAAAAATGAAACAGGCAACGAAGGAGTGTGTCCATTACTCTAATTAGCGCTCTCCTTTTCTCTATTCCCTTCATCCTCTCTCCTCTTTTCTGTCCACATTCAAACACTTATTTTTGTAAATAACCATCAGTGGAGTGTCAAAGGGAGGCTGCTTCCTTCAGTTTATAACTAATTATCTAGTCTTAGTTCTCTCTCTCTCACACACACACTCCCCTCTCTCTTTCTGTCTCTCTCTCTCTCTCTCTCCTCTCTCTCTCTCTCTCACCCCCCCTTCCCTCTCCTCTCCATCTTCACTCCTCTCATCCTCCCGGGCAGGCCCTGCCATACATTTGTGAAGCGGTGTAATTAACAAGCGATCAGTAAGGAAAGGTCATAGGTGTCTGTGTTCCGGGACTCCTGCCAAGAGGAAGGGGAAACACATACAATGTGGAAAAGGTCGTTTTACATCCTACTATTTTTATTGCTGCCGTTAGACAATGTGCTCTATAGATATTACAGTACATTACAACATCTCTGTCCTCCCTACACAGCAGCATAGTAAATGACCCTCTCTATCACTAGGGATCAGCACAATATACACTATAGAAATATCGCTGTCAGGAACACTATCTACTGTTGTAGCGCCACTGACATTCTCCTCCTCACTCTCTCCTCCTCTCCCCTCATCCCTCTCTCCTCATCCCTCTCTCTGCCTCCCCCTCATCTCTCCTCATCCCTCTCTCCACACTCCCTCTCTACTCTCCTCATCCCTCTCTCCTCCTCCCTCTATTCCTCCCCCTCTCTTCTCATCCCTGTCTCCTCATCCCTCTCTCCACACTCCCTCTCTACTCTCCTCATCCCTATCCCTATCACTCTCTCCTCATCCCCCTTCCTCTCTCCTCATCCCCCTCCATCTCTCCTCATCCCCCTCCCTCTGTCCTCCTCACTCTCTCCTCCTCCCCCTCCTCTCCTCTCATCCTTCTCTCTGCCTCCCCCTCATCTCTCCTCATCCCTCTCTCCGCACTCCCTCATCCCTCTTTCCTCTCCTCCTCCCTCTCTTCCTCCCCCTCCTCTCTTCTAATCCCTGTCTCCTTATCCCTATCACTCTCTCCTCATCCCCCTCCCTCTCTCTTCATCCCTCTCTTCCTCCCCCTCCTCTCTTTTCATCCCTGTCTCCTCATCCCTATCACTCTCTCCTCATCCCCTCCCTCTCTCCTCATCCCCCTCCCTCTCTCCTCCACTCTCTCCTCCTTTCCCTCCTCTCTCCTCATCCCTCTCTCCTTGTCCCTCTCTCCTCGTCCCTCTCTTCCTCCTCCCTCTCTTCCTCCTCCCTCTCTTCCTCCCCCTCCTCTCTTCTCATCCCTGTCTCCTCATCCCTATCACTCTTTCTTCATCCCCCTACCTCTCTCCTCGTCCGTCTCTCCTCATCCCCTACCTCTCTCCTCATCCCTCTCTCCTCTCCTCCTCTCATGAGTTCCCTCTTCATCCGTTGATGGCATTTCCTCCCGATCCCCCAGTGTAGACACACATTTCCTCACGATCCCCCAGTGTGGACACACATTTCCTCCCGATCCCCCAGTATAGACACACATTTCCTCCCGATCCCCCAGTGTAGACACACATTTCCTCCCGATCCCCCAGTGTAGACACACATTTCCTCCCGATCCCCCAGTGTAGACACACATTTCCTCCCGATCCCCCAGTGTAGACACACATTTCCTTCCGATCCCCCAGTGTAGACACACAAACGCTTGTCCTCTCTAATGGTGCTGGACAGATTCAGGCCTCTCACTGTCCGGGGTTTAACCTCATTGGGAAAATGAACCAAGTGTGTGGTGTGTATGTGTGTTCATGTGTATGGAGAGTTTTCCAATAATATCCCATTGTACCCTGGAGAAGACAGGACTAGAGGTTCTGGGGGGTGGTATAGTAGACTGGAGAAGACAGGACTAGAGGTTCTGGGGGGTGGTATAGTAGACTGGAGAAGACAGGACTAGAGGTTCTGGGGGGTGGTATAGTAGACTGGAGAAGACAGGACTAGAGGTTCTGGGGGGGGTATAGTAGACTGGAGGAGACAGGACTAGAGGTTCCGGGGGGTGGTATAGTAGACTGGAGAAGACAGGACTAGAGGTTCTGGGGGGTGGTATAGTAGACTGGAGAAGACAGGACTAGAGGTTCTGGGGGGTGGTATAGTAGACTGGAGAAGACAGGACTAGAGGTTCTGGGGGTGGTATAGTAGACTGGAGAAGACAGGACTAGAGGTTCTGGGGGGGTGGTATAGTAGACTGGAGAAGACAGGACTAGAGGTTCTGGGGGTGGTATAGTAGACTGGAGAAGACAGGACTAGAGGTTCTGGGGGGGTGGTATAGTAGACTGGAGAAGACAGGACTAGAGGTTCTGGGGGTGGTATAGTAGACTGGAGAAGACAGGACTAGAGGTTCTGGGGGGGTGGTATAATAGACTGGAGAAGACAGGACTAGAGGTTCTGGGGGTGGTATAGTAGACTGGAGAAGACAGGACTAGAGGTTCTGTGGGGTGGTATAGTAAGTAGACTGGAGAAGACAGGACTAGAGGTTCTGGGGGGGTGGTATAGTAGACTGGAGAAGACAGGACTAGATGATCTGGGGGGTGGTATAGTGGACTGGAGAAGACAGGACTAGAGGTTCTGGGGGTGGTATAGTAGACTGGAGAAGACAGGACTAGATGATCTGGGGGCTGGTATAGTAGACTGGAGAAGACAGGACTAGAGGTTCTGGGGGGTGGTATAGTAAGTAGACTGGAGAAGACAGGACTAGAGGTTTTGTGGGGTGGTATAGTAAGTAGACTGGAGAAGACAGGACTAGAGGTTCCGGGGGGTGGTATAGTAGACTGGAGAAGACAGGACTAGAGGTTCTGGGGGTGGTATAGTAGACTGGAGAAGACAGGACTAGAGGTTCTGTGGGGTGGTATAGTAAGTAGACTGGAGAAGACAGGACTAGAGGTTCTGGGGGGGTGGTATAGTAGACTGGAGAAGACAGGACTAGAGGTTCTGGGGGGTGGTATAGTAGACTGGAGAAGACAGGACTAGAGGTTCTGGGGGGTGGTATAGTAGACTGGAGAAGACAGGACTAGAGGTTCTGGGGGTGGTATAGTAGACTGGAGAAGACAGGACTAGATGATCTGGGGGCTGGTGTAGTAGACTGGAGAAGACAGGACTAGAGGTTCTGGGGGGTGGTATAGTAAGTAGACTGGAGAAGACAGGACTAGAGGTTTTGTGGGGTGGTATAGTAAGTAGACTGGAGAAGACAGGACTAGAGGTTCTGGGGGGTGGTATAGTAGACTGGAGAATACAGGCTAGTAGAGACTAATATCGACAAGTAGAGACGAATATAGGCTAGTAGAGACTAATATACTGTAGGCTAGTAGAGGCTATTACAGGCTAGTGAAGTTTAGTAGAGCCTATTAGAGGCTAGTAGAGCATATTAGAGGATAGTAGAGGATAGTAGAGACTAATATAGGCTAGTATCGGATAATATAGGCCAGTGGAGGCTAATAGAGAATATTAGAGGCTATTAGAACCTATTAGAGGGTAGACGAGACTAGTAGATGCTTATCGAGGATAGTAGATACTAATTTAGGCTAGTAGAGACTAATATAGGCCAGTAGAGCCTATTAGAGAATATTAGAGCCTAGTAGAAGCTATTAGAGGCTAGTAGAAGATATTAGAGGCTAGTATACTGTGGGATAGTAGATACTATTAGTGGCTAGTAATGTCTAATATAGTCTAGTAGAGACTAATATAGGCTAGTAGGGACTAATATAAGCTAGTAGAAACCAATATAGGCTAGTAGAGGGTATGATATGCTGGTAGAAGCTAGTAGAAGCTAGTAGAGGATAATAGAGGCTATAAGAGACTATTAGAGAATATTAGAGGCTAGTAGAGCCTAATACACTGAAGACTTGTAGAGATTATTAGAGGTTAGTAGAGGATATTAGAAGCTAGTAGAGGCTAATATACTGAATGCTAGTAGAGGATATTAGATGCTATTAGATGCTAGTAGAGGCTAGTAGAGCCTAGAAGACACTAGTAGAGGATTTTAGAGGCTGGTAGAGCATATTAGAAACTAGTAGAGCCTATTAGAGGCTAGTAGAGTCTAATATAGTGTAGTAGAGACTAATATAGGCTAGTAGAGTCTAATATGGGCAAGTAGAGACGATTATAGGCTAGTAGAGAGTAGTATAGGCTAGTAGAAGTTAGAAGAAGCTAGTGGAGGATATTGGAGGCTAGTAGAGCCTAGTAGAGGATATTAGAGTCTGGTGGAGGATAATATACTGTAGGCTATTAGAGGCTATTAGAAACTAGTAGAGGTTAATATAGGCTAGCAGAGGCTAATATAGGTTAGTAGAGACTAATATAGGCTAGTAGAGACTAATATAGGCCAGTAGAGACTAATATAGGCTAGTAGACTAATATTAGAGATGAATATACTGTAGAGAGCCTATAGACTAATATACTGTAGACTTGTAGAGGCTATGTAGAGGCTATTAGATGCTAGTAGAGGATTTTAGAGGCTAGTGGAGGCTAATATACTGTAGGCTATTAGAAGGTATTAGAGGCTGGTAGAGGCCAGTAGAGTCTAGTAGAGACTAGTATCGGCTAGTAGAGACGAATATAAGCTAGAAGAGACTAATATCGGTGAGTAGAGTCTAATATAAGCTAGTAGAGACTTTAATAGGCTAGTAGAGACTAATATAGGCTAGTAGAGACTTATATAGGCTAGTAGAGACTTATATCTGTATCAGTCGAGACTTATATGTTAAAATGATCTGCCGAAATTGTTGCAACCCCTATTACTAGCCTGTTCAACCTGACTTTTGTATCGTCTGAGATTCCCAAAGATTGGAAAGCTGCCGTGGTCATCCCCCTCTTCAAAGGGGGAGACACTCTAGACCCAAACTGCTACAGACCTATATCTATCCTACCCTGCCTTTCTAAGGTCTTCTAAAGCCAAGTTTACAAACAGATTACCGACCATTTCGAATCCCACTGTACCTTCTCCGCTATGCAATCTGGTTTCAGAGCTGGTCCTAAGAGTCCTAAACGATATCATAACCACCATCGATAAAAGACAGTGCTGTGCAGCCGTCTTCATTGACCTGGCCAAGGCTTTCGACTCTGTCAATCACCACATTCTTATCGGCTGACTCAATAGCCTTGGTTTCTCAAATGACTGCCTCGCCTGGTTCACCAACTCCTTCTCTGATTGAGTGCAGTGTGTCAAATCGGAGGGCCTGTTGTCCGGACCTCTGGCAATCTCTATGGGGGTGCCACATGGTTCAATTCTTGGGCCGACTCTCTTCTCTGTATACATCAATGATGTCGCTCTTGCTGCTAGTGATTCTCTGACCCACCTCTACGCAGACCACACCATTCTGTATACTTCTGGCCCTTCTTGGACACTGTGTTAACTAACCTCCAGACGAGCTTCAATGCCATACAACTCTCCTTCTGTGGCCTCCAACTGCTCAGAAATGCAAGTAAAACTAAATGCATGCTCTTCAACCGTTCGCTGCCTGCACCTGCCCGCCCGTCCAGCATCACTACTCTGGACGGTTCTGACTTAGAATATGTGGACAACTACAAATATCTAGGTGTCTGGTTAGACTGTAAACTCTCCTTCCAGACTCACATTAAGCATCTCCAATCCAAAGTTAAATCTAGAATCGGCTTCCTATTTCGCAACAAAGCATCCTTCACTCATGCTGCCAAACATACCCTCGTAAAACTGACAATCCTACCGATCCTCGATTTCGGCAATGTAATTTACAAAATAGCCCCCAACACTCCACTCAGCAAATTGGATGCAGTCTATCACAGTGCCATCCGTTTTGTCACCAAAGCCCCATATACTACCCACCACTTTGACCTGTACGCTCTCGTTGGCTGGCCCTCGCTTCATACTCGTCGCCAAACTGACTGGCTCCAGGTCATCTACAAGACCCTGCTAGGTAAAGCCCCGCCTTATCTCAGCTCACTGGTCACCATATCAGCACCCACCCGTAGCACACGCTCCAGCAGGTATATTTCACTTGTCACCCCTAAAGCCAATTCCTCCTTTGGCTGTCTTTCCTTCCAGTTCTCTGCTGCCAATGACTGGAACGAACTACAAAAATCACTGAAGCTGGAGACTTATATTTCCCTCACTAACTTTAAGCACCAGCCGTCAGAGCAGCTCACAGATCACCGCACCTGTACACAGCCCATCTGTAAATTGCCCATACAACTACCTCATCCCCATACTGTGTTTATTTATTTATCTTGCTCTTTTGCACCCCAATACCTCTACTTGCATATTCATCTTCTGCACATCTATCATTCCAGTGTTTAATTGCTATATTGTAATTACTTCGCCACCATGGCCTATTTATTGCCTTACCTCCCTTAACGTACCTCATTTGCACTCACTGTATATAGACTTTTTCTACTGTATTATTGACTGTATGTTTGTTTATTCCATGTGTAACTCTGTGTTGTTGTATATGTCGAACTGCTTTGCTTTATCTTGGCCAGGTCGCAGTTGTAAATGAGAACTTGTTCTCAATTAGCCTACCTGGTTAAATAAAGGTAAAAAATAAAAAATAAAATATCGGTGTCTAGAGCCTAATTTAGGCTAGAAGAGACTAATTTACTGTAGGCTAGTAGAGGCTAGTAGAGGGTAGTAGATGCTATTGGAGTAGAGGCTGGAAAAGACTATGAGGACAGAAACAGACATGTAGCTCTCACTGAAATTATAATGAATAGAAGGAGAGGAGAGGGTGGATCTCTTTCTGGAAGTGGTGTAGTTTCAATTACATTCGGCTGGAGAAAACCAAGTCAACACTCAGGGCTGATATCTTTCTCTGTCTCCCTCTCTGTCTCTCTCTCTCTCTTCATCTCCCTCTAACCCTCCCCCTCTCCAGGTTGCAGGGGTTCATACAGTAGTCAGCATAGCCACTGTGGTCCAGATCTGCGTCCCCTAGGATCCTCTGACCACCACATAGAGCCCCCCTATGAGGACAGAGTCAACCTCTATCACAAAGGACCTATGAGGGGACTGGGTAACAATACTGGTAAGACTATGGATATATGCACACATGCACACACACACACATGGACATGCACGTGCATACAAAGACACACACACACACAGATACACACACATCTGTGTTCAGTACACAAACTTACAGAAAATATACAAATACAGAAACAGACAGGTACATACTCTCTGTTGTTATCATCTGTGCATAGTCACTTTAATAACTCTACCTACATGTACATATTAGCTCAACTAACCGGTGCCCCCGCTCATTGATCCTGTATCATTAACCCCCTGTATATAGTCTCGCTATTGTTATTTTACTGCTGCTCTTTAATTACTTGTTACTTTAATCTCTTGTTCTTATCCGTATTTTTTTGAAACTGCATTGTTCGTTAGGGGCTTGTAAGTAAGCATTTCACTTTAAGGTGAACACCTCCCTCTGCATCTGTTGTATTCGACGCATGTGACTAATACAATTTGATTTGATTTGACATATAAACAGATTGTCACGTCCTGACCAGCAGATGGAGCTGTTGTTGTAGTTTTGGGGTCAGGACGTGGCAGTCTTGTGTTCTGTGTTGGTCTTGTGGCTCCTAATCAGGAACAGCTGGGGATCGTTGTTCCTGATTGGGAGTCATATATGTAGGAGTATGTTTGTCACTTGGGTTTGTGGGTAGTTGTTTTTACACTGCGTGTATTAGCCTGTAAAACTGCTACTGTTGTCACCGGCATTGTTTTTTCAAGTGGATGCTTTACTCTTTTTTTGGTAATAAATAACCATGAGTATTCACATACCTGCTGCGCCTTGGTCCATTCATGAAGACAACCGTTACAGAACTACCCACCACCAAAGGACCAAGCAGCAGAAGAGGAGGAAGCCACAGGAGAAGGAAATGGAGGAATGGACCTGGCAGGACGAGAGAAAATTCTGGGCGGACAAGTTAAGGGAGCTAAGGGAACCCGAGAGGCAGCCCCAAGATTTTTTTTGGGGGGGGCACACGGGTAGTTTGGCCAGGCCAGGGAAGAGCCGTAAGCCAGCTACCCGTGACTACAGGGAGGTGCGTACGAGGTGGAGGGCGCCATGTTACGCTGAGGTGCGCACCATCTCGCCTATACGGACGCACAGCCCAGTGCGCCCAGTACCAGCGCCCCGCAGGTGCCAGGGCAAGAGGAGCATCGAGCCGGAACGGGTGATGCCAACCCTGCGCTCAAGACCGCCAGTGCGCCCTTTCGGTCCGGTGTTTCCCGCCAGACGCACTAGCATGGAGGTGCGTGTCTCCAGGCTGGCACGTCCTATACCAGCCCCACGCATCAGGAGTCTAGTGTGTCAACCCAGCCTCGCCAGTCAACAGTCACCAGAGCTGCCCGCCAGTCAACAGTCGTCAGAGCTGCCCGCCAGTCAACAGTCGTCAGAGCTGCCCGCCAGTCAACAGTCGTCAGAGCTGCCCGCCAGTCAACAGTCGTCAGAGCTGCCCGCCAGTCAACAGTCGCCAGAGAGGTCAGACTGCCCTGAACTGCCGGAGTGGCCAGACTGCCCTGAACTGCCAGAGTGGCCAGACTGCCCTGAACTGCCAGAGTGGCCAGACTGCCCTGAACTGCCAGAGTGGCCAGACTGCCCTGAACTGCCAGAGTGGCCAGACTGCCCTGAACTGCCGGAGTGGCCGGACTGCCCTGAACTGCCGGAGTGGCCGGACTGCCCTGAACTGCCGGAGTGGCCGGACTGCCCTGAACTGCCGGAGTGGCCGGACTGCCCTGTTCTGCCAGAGTGGCCGGACTGCCCTGTTCTGCCAGAGTGGCCGGACTGCCCTGTTCTGCCAGAGTGGCCGGACTGCCCTGTTCTGCCAGAGTGGCCGGACTGCCCTGTTCTGCCAGAGTGGCCGGACTGCCCTGTTCTGCCAGAGTGGCCGGACTGCCCTGTTCTGCCAGAGTGGCCGGACTGCCCTGTTCTGCCAGAGTGGCCGGACTGCCCTGTTCTGCCAGAGTGGCCGGACTGCCCTGTTCTGCCAGAGTGGCCGGACTGCCCTGTTCTGCCAGAGTGGCCGGACTGCCCTGTTCTGCCAGAGTGGCCGGACTGCCCTGTTCTGCCAGAGTGGCCGGACTGCCCTGTTCTGCCAGAGTGGCCGGACTGCCCTGTTCTGCCAGAGTGGCCGGACTGCCCGGTTCTGCCAGAGGTGCCCGCCTGCCCTGATCTGCCAGGGTGCCCGGCCTGTCAGGATCAGCCCGAGTGGTCCTCCTGCCCTCCGGTCCAGCCCGAGTGGTCCTCCTGTTCTCCGGCCCAGCCCGAGTGGCCCGCATGCCTTCCGGCCCAGCCCGAGGGGCCCGCATGCCTTCCGGCCCAGCCCGAGGGGCCCGCATGCCTTCCGGCCCAGCCCGAGGGGCCCGCATGCCTTCCGGCCCAGCCCGAGGGGCCCGCATGCCTTCCGGCCCAGCCCGAGGGGCCCGCATGCCTTCCGGCCCAGCCCGAGGGGCCCGCATGCCTTCCGGCCCAGCCCGAGGGGCCCGCATGCCTTCCGGCCCAGCCCGAGGGGCCCGCATGCCTTCCGGCCCAGCCCGAGTGGCCCGCATGCCTTCCGGCCCAGCCCGAGTGGCCCGCATGCCTTCCGGCCCAGCCCGAGTGGCCCGCATGCCTTCCGGCCCAGCCCGAGGGGCCCGCCTGCTCTCCGGCCCAGCCCGAGGGGCCCTCCTGCTCCCCGGCCCAGCCCGAGGGGCCCTCCTGCCTCCCGGCCCAGCCCGAGGGGCCCTCCTGCTCCCCGGCCCAGCCCGAAGGGCCCTCCTGTCCTCCGGCCCGGCTCGAGGGGTCCGTCTGCCTGGTGCAGCTATCGGCTCCACCAAAGTGGGCGACGCCGAGGGTGGAGCAGGGTCCACGTCCTGCACCGGAGCCACCTCCAGGATAGGTGGGTTGGGGAGGGAGGGTGTAGCACAGTGCAGTCGGTGACGGCAGCCACCCTCCCTTCCCTCCCTTATTGTTTAGGGGTTATTGTTTATGGGTTTTGTTGGGGATTTTGTTGGTTGGTGTTTTTTCATTGTTAGGTGCATTCCGGGGTCTGCACCTTGAGGGGGGGGTACTGTCACGTCCTGACCAGCAGATGGAGCTGTTGTTGTAGTTTTGGGGTCAGGACGTGGCAGTCTTGTGTTCTGTGTTGGTCTTGTGGCTCCTAATCAGGAACAGCTGGGGATCGTTGTTCCTGATTGGGAGTCATATATGTAGGAGTATGTTTGTCACTTGGGTTTGTGGGTAGTTGTTTTTACACTGCGTGTATTAGCCTGTAAAACTGCTACTGTTGTCACCGGCATTGTTTTTTCAAGTGGATGCTTTACTCTTTTTTTGGTAATAAATAACCATGAGTATTCACATACCTGCTGCGCCTTGGTCCATTCATGAAGACAACCGTTACACAGATAGACACATAAATACACATGTATTATTCATACACTTATTTTTCTTTATTTTATCTTTCTTCTTCTTTTTTTGTGTATTTGTATTGTTCTTTAGTTGTAGTGTTCCTAGTTTTTTTGTGTGTGTTGCTGTTCCTGTTCATTAGTGTCCATTAGTATTCTGTATGTTGTCATGTTTTGTGTGGACTCCAGAAAGCGTATATGGTGCTGCAGTGGATAGCAGCCGTTTTACGGGCACCTCGCATATTCTGCTCTTTTGTGTTTTTTACCCTGATCTTAACTTTTTTGTACATAATGTCTCCGCCATCATTTCCTATGACCGAAAACAGCTTCTGGACATCAGAAAAAGCGATCACTAACCTCGATTCGATGAAAATGTCTACTTCAACGTGTCGGCATCTCTGGACATTCTTCTTACTCCGGACCAGGCATTAATCCCTGGGACTCAAAAGAAAAAGCAGGGGTGAAAGAGAGGCAGGGGAGCCTGCACCCTGATGAGACTACGTCGGCAAGCAAGTAGACCGCCATTGCATTTCTGTTCTATTGGCAAACGTGCATTTACTGGAGAACAAACTGGATATGCTCTGTTTGAGACTATCCTATCAACGGGACCTTAAAAACTGTAATATCCTGTGTTTTCTCTGAGTCGTGGCTGAACGAGGCCATGGATATATAAGTCTCGCTAGTTTTTCTATGCATCGTCAAGACTGGCTGGCAGACTCGGGTAGACGAAGGGAGGAGGGGTGTGTCTCTTTGGTAACAACAGCTGGTGCATGATCTCTAAAGTTAAGGAAGTCTCGAGTTTTTGCTCGCCTGAGTTAGAATACCTCATCATATTTTGCAGACCATTTACCAAGAGAGTTTTCATCTATATTTTTTTTATTCTCCACCATAACCGACGCTGGCACTAAGACCGCACTCCAATAGCTGTATAGTGCGATAAGAAAAAAAGAAAATGCACTTTCATAGGTGGTGTTTGTCGTAGCCTGTGATTTTAATGCAGGGTAACTGAAATCTGTTTAATGTCATTTTTACCAGCATGTCACCTGTGCAACTAGAGGCGACAAAACTCTAGATAACGTTTACTACTATGCCTGCTCTGACGCGCGACGGATGTGGCAGGGTTTGAAAACTATCATGGATTACAAAGGGACACCCAGCTTTCAGATGCACAGCGCCTACTAGACCTAAATGCCTTCAATGCTCGCTTCGAGGCAAGCAACACTGAACCATGCATGAGAGCACCAGCTGTTCCGGACGACTGTGGCTTATGTGAGTAAGACCTTTGAACAAGTTAACAGTAGGACCCATACTCAGATCATGCAATGTCTTCACTAACATTTTCAACCTATCCCTGACCCGGTCTGTAATACCAACTTGTTTCAAGCGGACCACCATAGTCCCCGTGCCCAAGAATGGCAAGGTAACCTGCCTAAATGACTATCGTCCCGTAGCACTCACATCTATACCCATGAAATACTTTGACAGGCTGGTCATGGCTCACATCAACATCATCATCCCAGACACACTGGACCCACTCCAATCCTCATACTACCCCAACAGATCCACAGATGACGCAATCTCTATTGCACTCCACACTGCCCTCAACCACTTGGAGAAAAGGAATACCTATTTAAGAATGCTGTTTGTTGACTACAGCTCAGCATTCCCCTCCAAGCTCATCACCAAGCTAAGGACCCTGGGACTGAACACCTCCCTCTGCAACTAGATCCTGGACTTCCTGATGGGACGCCCCCAGGCGGCGAGGGTAGGCAGCAACACTTCTGCCACGTTGACCATCAACAAGGGGTCCCGTCAGGGGTGTGTGATTAGTACTCCTTGTTCACCCACGACTGCGTGGCTGCCCGCGACTCCAACACTATAATTTATTTTGTTGACAACACGACGGTGGTTGGACGATGAGGCAGCCTACAGGGAGGAGGTCAGAGACCTGACAGTGTGGTGCCAGGACAAAAACCTCTCGCTCAACGTCAGCAAGACAAAGGAGCTGATCGTGGACTACAGGAAAAGGAGGGGAGTGCACGCCCCCATCCACATTGATGGGGCTGTCGTGGAGTTTCAAGTTCTTCTGTGTCCACATCACTAAGAAATTAAGACACACACACACACACACACACACACACACACACACACACACACACACACACACACACACACACACACACACACACACACACACACACGTTCACACTCACCACATATGCTGCTGTTACTGTTCCACATAAGCTGCTGCTACAGCTCAGTCTATTATCTCAGTCTATTATCTAACAGCTTTCTATGGTCAGGACGTGACACTCGTAGCCCTGCTCGTCGACTCGGTACTGGTACTCCCTATATGTAGCCATGTTATTTTTACTCCTTATTGTTATTCGTTATTCACTATTTAAATGTTTATTTGATCTCTGTATATTTATCTTTAACTCGGCGTTGTTGGAAATGAACCCTTAAGTAAGCATTTCACTGTTAGTTTTACGAAGCATGTGACAAATAAAATGTGATTTGAGTCACTTCTTCAACAGCGAATGGGGATGCGACATATATGAAGAGATAGACATGTAAAGAGAGGTTTTCCCTCCAACACTAACCTCCAGTCTTCTTCAATAGAGGCTCATTTGTCTTATCTAGATTTGGGTTTAGGTACGGTGTCGAAATCCGATTTCACATCATTATACATGTCGTGTTATACTGTCACGCTAGGCTATATCTTCTCAATGTCATTAACCAGCCAGGCATCTATCATTAGTCCGTGGGTCAAAGATAATGATTACGGTAAATAAACTACTACAGATGACTAATTGTTTGGTTATGATACTTGAAAGTAAAATACATTTGTTTATTATTTGCTTATTAGGATCCCCATTAGCTTTTGCAGAAGCTGCAGCTACTCGTCCTGGGGTCCACAGTCAGACATTGGCTGCAGCCATTGAGCATGTCTTTGGAGTAAACACTCTATATACACTATGTCCGGGTGTATCCAAGCTTGTTTATTGGGCAATATGGAAGAACGATTTGTTTACTCTCTAAGAAATGCATTATTACACGTTTGAGGGTTTGCTACCGTGCAAACAAAATTATAAAATACACAATTTACTGTTATTACATTAGTTAGATCGATGCAAGTGCGTCCGTTTTATATTGTAAAACATCCAATGAGATGAATTAGCATTTTCTTTCCAACATAGAGTAGGAAATCTCTTAGTGAGCATTAAGTGATTGAGAACAGTGTGTTTAAAGATAGTTCGAATTACCACTGCAGGGCCTAATAGGGATACATAATGAATACGTGATGCCTCATTCACACACATACACACACGCACACACACACACACACACACACACACACACACACACACACACACACACACACACACACACACACACACACACACACACACACACACACACACACACACACACACACACACACACACACACACACACACTCCCTAAGATTCCAGATGTGTAAGTGATGCCTGGTCGTAAGGACTAGATAAAGATAGTGCTGACGTCTAGAACAGTATAGTCATTCATTACGTTATAGTTCTACATTATAGTGTCATTACCTTGCTCTGTATTCCGGTAGTTAATGCTAGAAGTCATTTTTGGTCTCTATAACACTGCATTGAGTTCACTCTAAAGCCTTCAATGTATAGTTTATTGTTGATTCTGGTGTAATCACAGGAGGCAGTTGAGGGGAGGAAGGTGCAAAATAATGGCCACAGAGTACTGCAGGTCAATGTGGCCTATTTCAAGCTATTACTGTTATAATAACCAGCGGTGTAAAGGACTTAAGTAAAAATACTTTAAAGTACTACTTAAGTAGTTTTTTGGGGTATCTGTACTTTATTTTACTATTTCAATTTTTTGCTACTTTTACTTTTACTTCACTACATTCCTAAAGAAAATAAAGAATTTGTTTCTCCATGTATTTTCCCTGACACCCAAATGTACTCGTTACATTTTGAATGCTTAGCAGGACAGGACATTTGCCTATTTTACACAATTATAAAGAGAACATCCCTGGTCATCCCTACTGCCCCTGATCTGGAGGACTCACTAACCAGAGAACATCCCTGGTCATCCCTACTGCCCCTGATCTGGAGGACTCACTAACCAGAGAACATCCCTGGTCTGGCAGACTCACTAAACAGAGAACATCCCTGGTCTGGCAGACTCACTAAACAGAGAACATCCCTGGTCATCCCTACTGCCCCTGATCTGGAGGACTCACTAACCAGAGAACATCCCTGGTCATCCCTACTGCCCCTGATCTGGAGGACTCACTAAACAGAGAACATCCCTGGTCATCCCTAATGCCCCTGATCTGGCAGACTCACTAAACAGAGAACATCCCTGGTCATCTCTACTGCCTCTGATCTGGAGGACTCACTAAACAGAGAACATCCCTGGTCATCCCTACTGCCCCTGATCTGGAGGACTCACTAAACAGAGAACATCCCTGGTCATCCCTAATGCCCCTGATCTGGCAGACTCACTAACCAGAGAACATCCCTGGTCATCCCTAATGCCCCTGATCTGGCAGACTCACTAAACAGAGAACATCCCTGGTCATCTCTACTGCCTCTGATCTGGCAGACTCACTAACCAGAGAACATCCCTGGTCATCCCTAATGCCCCTGATCTGGCAGACTCACTAAACAGAGAACATCCCTGGTCATCCCTAATGCCTCTGATCTGGCAGACTCACTAACCAGAGAACATCCCTGGTCATCCCTAATGCCTCTGATCTGGAGGACTCACTAAACAGAGAACATCCCTGGTCATCCCTACTGCCCCTGATCTGGAGGACTCACTAAACAGAGAACATCCCTGGTCATCTCTACTGCCTCTGATCTGGAGGACTCACTGAACACAGAACATCCCTGGTCATCCCTACTGCCCCTGATCTGGAGGACTCACTAAACAGAGAACATCCCTGGTCATCTCTACTGCCTCTGATCTGGAGGACTCACTAAACAGAGAACATCCCTGGTCATCCCTACTGCCCCTGATCTGGAGGACTCACTAAACACATGCTTTGTTTGTAAATTATGTTTGAGTGTTGGACCATGCCCCTGGCTATCTATAAATTTTTTTAAAACTTGCCGTCTGGTTTGCTTTATATAAGGAATTTGAAATGGATACATATACTTTTGATACTTAAGTATATTTAAAACCAACTACTTTTAGACTGTTTTTTTTTTTCCTCAAGTAGTATTTTAGTGGATGACTTTCACTTTTACTTGAGTCATTTTCCTTTAACCTGTTGGGGCTACAGGTTAGCAATGAACCCCGAGCCGGGATTGCTAACAAGGCTGAATTCAAAACATCAAAAATCTAATAATTTCAATTTCTCAAACAATCAACTATTTTACACAATTTAAATGATAAACATCTCCTTAATCTAACCACATTGTTCGATTTTCAAAGAGGCTTTACGGCAAAAGCATAAAGTTAGATTATGTTAGGACAGTACATAGCCACAAAAGTACAAACATCCATTTTCAATTCAAGGTCAGGCGTCACCAAAAGCAGAAACCAGATTGAATTATGCACTAACTTTTGTCAATCTCCATCAGATGACACTCCTAGGACATTATGTTATACAATACATGCATTTTTTGTTCCATCAAGTTCATATTTATATCCAAAAACAGCATTTTACAGTAGCGTGAAATTCAGATTTTTTTCTTCTCTGAAATGCTTCCGGTGAACATAACAAAATTACTATTCGAAAACATTGGTAAATTATAATATTGTCATTCAAAGAATAATATATTATCATCTCGTAATTGCTACCGAATGGCCAGATCTCAAAATAACTTTACTGGGAAATCACATTTTGCAATAAACGGGGTGCTATGCTAAGAACAACAGGCTATGCTATACAGTTAGCATCATCTAAAATCGATAATAACATTGTAAATATCCCCTTACCTTTGATTATCTCCATCAGAAGGCAGGCATCCCAGGTCCGGAAGGCATCCCAGGTCCGGAACAAATGTGGTTTCTTTTGACAAAGTTCATAATTTATGTCCAAATAACACCAAGTACTTAGCGTTCATTATGCTCCCACAAAACGTGGTGGGGGGACTGTAAAATCACGCCGAAAAGCTAAAAAAACCTAGTAAATAATCTATTTATGTTCGTTCAAACATGTCAAATGTTGTTTAGCATTAATCTTTTGGTCCATTTTTAACGTTAAACATCAGTAATATTTTCACACAACCTATCCTATGTCTAGATAAACAATGAAGACAAAACTCACGTTTCTCAGATTTATGCGCATGCGCAAAAAAATGAAGTGATGACATGTCAACTTCCTTGGATTCTAATTTGCTCTCTGTTTATCATAGACGCTTCAAACAACTTTATAAAGATCGTTGACATCTAGTGGAAGCCGTAGGTGTTGCGAAATGAATCCTTTCTCACTATGGTATCTATAAAACAATGACACTAAATAGTACATTTTTTTTGATCTATTTTTCACAGGTTTTTGCCTGCAATATGAGTTTTGTTATACTTACAGACACCATTCAAACTGTTTTAGAAAATTCAGAGTGTTTTCTATCTGAATGTGTTAATAATATGCATATCCTAGCTTCTGAGTTGGTGTAGGAGGCAGTTAAAAATGGGCACTTATTTTTTTCAAAATGTCTCAATACTGCCCCCGAGCCCCAACAGGTAGTAAGGTACAGTAAGTAAAAGTAAGGTACCTTTACTTTTACTGGAGTATGACAATTCGGGACTTTTCACATCCATACACACACACATTCACATTTCATCTGCACATGACACTCCAGCTAAACTCTACTGCAACAGTGAAGTGAGAGGTTAGAGCTGGGTTTCTAGAAACCTTGTGTGAATACAGTTTATTCATTCATATGAGTGCTGAGTTAATGGAAAGAACACTCTGTTTTCATTTGTCCCTAATTTCCATCACTCTCTCCTTCCCTAGCCATCAAGTTTCAGTAGTATCTCAGGAAATATAGGAATCATCCTTGACAGTAAAGTCTGAATGACAGGCTTGGTGTGAAACTGCAGAGTTACCATGAGTAATGTATTCCTCTACAGGAGCTATTCTGTCACTTTGTCTATATGCTGCTCAGGGAATTCAGTCTGACAACCAGCCTCAGCTTCAATCTAACACTAGTATTAACTCTTAATTAATCTGGCAGCACTTGGCTCTGCTATATGCCTCCATTGCTACCAGAAACTCGAACCTAATCAGGTGAATTAGGGTGTGTGTGTGTTTGTGTGTGTGTGTGTGTGTGTGTGTGTGTGTGTGTGTGTGTATGTGTGTGTGTGTGTGTGTGTGTGTGTGTGTGTGTGTGTGTGTGTGTGTGTGTGTGTGTGTGTGTGTGATTATGTGGGTGTGATTATGTGGGTGTGTGTGTGTGTTTGTGTGTGTGTTTGTGTGTAATTGTGTGATTGTGTGTTTGTATGTGTGTGTGTGTGTGTGTGTGTGTGTGTGTGTGTGTGTGTGTGTGTGTGTGTGTGTGTGTGTGTGTGTGTGTGTGTGTGTGTGTGTGATTATGTGGGTGTGTGTGTGTGATTATGTGGGTGTGTGTGTGTTTGTGTGTTTGTGTGTAATTGTGTGATTGTGTGTGTGTGTTTGTGTGATTGTGTGTGAGTGAGTGTGTGTGAGTGAGTGTCTACCAAGGAGACCAGAATGGATTCTCTGTATAATTTATTAATTTATTCTAGAAAACAAAAAAGGATTATCTTTGTGCTGGAGGGAGAGCTGTCAGAGACTGACTGAACAGCATGGAGCCTGTCACACACACACGCGCACACACACGCATGCATACACATAAATACACACATACGCACACACGCATGCACGAACAGGCACACACACACGTCCCTTATTCAAACATTGCCTCTTTGGAGAGCTGCCGACACAGCTTACGCTGATCCGCCATCCCCATCCACAACACCCTAGCAAAACCAAAGCCTACTTGAAGGTAACGGAGCTCATTGTTGCCCCTTGTGGCCAGTTTCCATGTACTAACCCGACTTGTGGCCAGTTTCCATGTACTCTCCCGACTTGTGGCCAGTTTCCATGTACTAACCCGACTTGTGGCCAGTTTCCATGTACTCTCCCGACTTGTGGCCAGTTTCCATGTACTCTCCCGACTTGTGGCCAGTTTCCATGTACTCTCCCGACTTGTGGCCAGTTTCCATGTACTCTCCCGACTTGTGGCCAGTTTCCATGTACTCTCTCGACTTGTGGCCAGTTTCCATGTACTCTCCCGACTTGTGGCCAGTTTCCATGTACTCTCCCGACTTGTGGCCAGTTTCCATGTACTCTCTCGACTTGTGGCCAGTTTCCATGTACTCTCTCGACTTGTGGCCAGTTTCCATGTACTCTCCTGACTTGTGGCCAGTTTCCATGTACTCTCCTGACTTGTGGCCAGTTTCCATGTACTCTCCTGACTTGTAGCTAGTTTCCATGTACTCTCTCGGCTTCCTAACACCTCATCCCTGTCTCCCATTATGGTGATCTCATGTCATACCTGTCTCCCATTATGGTGATCTCACCTCATACCTGTCTCCCATTATGGTGATCTCACCTCATACCTGTCTCCCATTATGGTGATCTCATGTCATACCTGTCTCCCATTATGGTGATCTCACCTCATACCTGTCTCCCATTATGGTGATCTCATGTCATACCTGTCTCCCATTATGGTGATCTCACCTCATACCTGTCTCCCATTATGGTGATCTCACCTCATCCCTGTCTCCCATTATGGTGATCTCACCTCATACCTGTCTCCCATTATGGTGATCTCACCTCATACCTGTCTCCCATTATGGTGATCTCATGTCATACCTGTCTCCCATTATGGTGATCTCACCTCATACCTGTCTCCCATTATGGTGATCTCACCTCATACCTGTCTCCCATTATGGTGATCTCACCTCATACCTGTCTCCCATTATGGTGATCTCACCTCATACCTGTCTCCCATTATGGTGATCTCACCTCATACCTGTCTCCCATTATGGTGATCTCACCTCATACCTGTCTCCCATTATGGTGATCTCACCTCATACCGTTGATGGTTAAAATACGGTATAGACTATAGCTGGAAGTAATCTATCAAAAATATACTGAACGAAAATATAAATGCAACAATTTCAAAGAGTTACAGTTCATTGCTTTTTTTACATGTTTTTATTTTTAAACCTTTATTTAACTAGGCAAGTCAGTTAAGAACAAATTCTTATTTACAATGATGGCCTACCGTTAAGCACATTTTAGTCATATAAGGAAATCAGCCAATTTATATACATGCATTAGGCCCTAATCTATGGATTTCACATGACTGGGAATATAGATATGCATCTGTTGGTTACAGATACCTGTAAAAAAAGGTATGGGCGTGGATCAGAAAACCATTCAGTATGTGGTGTGACCACCATTTGCCTCATGCAGTGCGTTGTCCAGACTATGGACCACTGGGAGAGACAGGAAGTCTCCCCAGTGCCTAGACCAGCGCAACCGGGGTTACCTCTACCCGTCCCGTCCGGCCTGTCCTGGCAACCTGCCCACATCCTTGTTCACTCTCTCCACCTGCCCATTACTCTCGGGGTGAAAACCTGAGGTGAGGCTGATCGAGACCCCCAGATGTTCCATGAACACCCTCCAGACTCTCGAAGTGAACTGGGGACCTCGATCAGACATCCGGAGGGGACGGATAGAGGTAACCCCGGTTGCGCTGGTCGAGGCACTGGGGAGACTTCCTGTCTCTCCCAGTGGTCCATAGTCTGGACAAGGCGATCCATCATGGCACCAAGATGATGTAATATAGCAGAATGTTCCTGGACGCGCTCCTCGACTCCTCTAACCGGGGTCCCTGCACCTGCTGACTCCATGCTTCGGTGTGTAATTCTGTCAAGGGTGTGTACGGGAGGCGAAGTCAGGTGTAGGAGAGCAGAGTGTAGTGAACAGGCGCACCTTAATTCCGTTCCAAAAATGACAGCACATAAAAACAATAACGTGCCAAAAACAAGGAACATAGCAAAAGTAAAGCGCCTGACAATAATCTACATAACAAACAAACAATTACACACAAAGACAATGGAGGGGAACAGAGGACTAAATGCATGCAGTAATTATGGAATGAAAACCAGGTGTGTAATGGAACAAGACAAAACCAATGGAATATGAGAAATCGAGCGGCAATGGCTAGAAAGCCGGTGACGTCGAACGCCGAACGCCACCCGAACAAGGAGAGGAGCCGACTTCGGTGGAAGTCGTGACATCACCATTGACCTCAAGGTGAAATCCCTTTAGTGGTTCCCTTTCTATCCGGCCACTGAGTTAGGAAAGACGCCTGTATCTTTGTAGTGAAAGTGTAATTAATAACTTCACCATGCTCAAAGGGATATTCAATGTCTGTTTTGTTTTTTGTCCAATAGGTGCAAAATCTTTGCGAGGCATTGAAAAACCTCCCTGGTCTTTGTGGTTGAATCTGTGTTTGAAATTCACTGCTCGACTCATGGACCTTACAGATAATTGTATATGTGGGGTACAGAGATGAGATAGTCATTCAAAAATTATGTTAAACACTATTATTGCACAGTGAATCCATAAAACGTATTATGATTTGTTAAGCACATTTTTACTTGTGAACTTATTTAGGCTTGCCATAACAAAGGGGTGAAATACTTATTGAGTCAAGACATTTATGCTTTTAGCACTTTGACATTATGAGCTATTGTATGTTGCCCAGTGACACAAACTCTCAATTTAATCAATTTTAAATGCAGGATGTAACACAATACAATGTGAAAAAAAATCAAGGGTTGTGAATACTTTCTTAAGGCTCTGTGTACAGTGATATAATTAAGAATCTTCCTGAAGCGGTATTTAGTTTTGTCTAGAAACGCAACAGCTTCTTCGTAAGGAGAAGTATATTAGCTGGTTAGAAACATGTCAGTGTTTGTTTTTGACAGGTTGTCGCTGAGGTTTAAGAAAAGCATGAATTACTTTTTGAATGTTAATGTTAACTAAGTTTGTCTCTAGTGAAAACATCACATTTTTCTCTTGAATGTTGAGTTTTAGCTCAAATTTCACCTGCCCACAGAAACACACACACATAGATACACACAGATTATACACACACAGACACACACACCCCGTCACACACAACTCTCACCTGCCCCTAGCATACACCTTGAAACATTGCCAAACAGACAGTTTTTCAGAGTGGCTTTGAGGAAAGTTTTGTTCAAATCTATCCAAATCAAATCAAATCAAATTGTATTAGTCACATGCGCCGAATACAACAGGTGTAGACCTTACAGTTAAATGCTTACTTACAAACCCCTAACCAACAATGCAGTTTAAAAAATATGAATAACAATAATAAAAGGAACAAGGTAGTCTGATCCACAGGTAGTCTGATCCACAGGTAGTCTGATCCACAGGTAGACTGATCCACAGGTAGTCTGATCCACAGGTAGTCTGAACCACAGGTAGTCTGAACCACAGGTAGTCTGATCCACAGGTAGTCTGATCCACAGGTAGTCTGATCCACAGGTAGTCTGATCCACAGGTAGTCTGATCCACAGGTAGTCTGATCCACAGGTAGACTGATCCACAGGTAGTCTGATCCACAGGTAGTCTGAACCACAGGTAGTCTGATCCACAGGTAGTCTGATCCACAGGTAGTCTATGCGATTAACATGTCACTCCAGAGAATGTTGTTTCTAGTGAATTCCTAGCTGGATATCAATGGATAATTATGAGATGACTTTAAACCGGAAGGATGGAAAAGATGCTGGAGTAAATCACCAACCAAGCTGTTGTGGTAGTTTGTGTAGGAGTGGGTCTATACATACACAATTCAGCGCTGAAGAAGAACAGGCTATTTATGAACTAATAGAGTAAGAGTAAATACATTGCTAGTAAAAATGTGCAAGTTTAGCCACAGGGTACAATCTGTGTCAGAGACATTGAACTCTCTGGATGAATCCATGAGGAAATATGAATACATTATACAGTCTATAATTTCCATATATGGATTTAAGACCATATAGAAATACCATTTGAGACCCACCATGTATGCATGGTTCCCACTTATAGCTATGTCACATTAACGATTCTTTACCCTCCTCCTATGGGACCTAATTTAAGGTTATTTTATTGAGCAGGGTTTATGGTCATATCGTCTTTGGAAGACCGTATAAGTAGGATGAAGTTGGAGGAGTTTAAAACCCAACCTTATGTGATCATTTAGTAAGGATTTGTATCCAAAGTTTCAACATGAAATCCACTGTGGTGCTGCCAGCGTCATGATCCAATCAAATGTGTCACTGTGATAGTTTGGCAGTACCTTTTACAGGGAGTCATGCTGCAATCCACTGACTGAGCCATAGGAACCACCTAGCCCCAGAATGTGGTAAATCACCAGCTTAGAAGGAACGGTAGAAAACGGTTAAAGGTTTCCACAGTTACAGGTGTTCTGAGATTTCCATGTTAAAGACCTGGCCTAGCTTTAATTACACTCACTGAGTCTGTTCTAGTCAAGGCTTTCATTACGTTTGGGTCAGTCATAGTGGTCAGGTATTCTGCCACTGTGTACTCTCTGTTTAGGGCCAAATAGCATTCTAGTTCGCTCAGTTTTTGTTAATTCTTTCCAATGTCTCAAGTAATTATCTTTTTGTTTTCTCATGATTTGGTTTGGTCTAATTGTGTTGCTGTCCAAGGACTCAGTGGGGTCTGTTTGTGTTTGTGAACAGAGCCCCAGGACCAGCTTGCTTATGGGACTCTTCTCCAGATTCATCTCTCTGTAGGTAATGGCTTTGTTATGGAAGATTTGGGAATCACTTCCTTTTAGTTGATTGTAGAATTTAGCATCTCTTTTCTGGATTTTGATAATTAGCGGGTATCGGCCTAATTCTGCTCTGCTTGCAATATTTGGTGTTTTATGTTGTACACTGAGGATATTTTTGCAGAATTCTGCATGCAGAGTCTCAATTTGGTGTCTGTCCCATTTTGTGAATTCTTGGTTGGTGAGCGGACCACAGATCTCACAACCATAAAGGGCAATGGGTTCTATAACTGATTCCAGTTTTTTTTACCAGATCCTAATTGGTATGTTGAATTTTATGTTTGTTTTGATGGCATAGAAGGCCCTTCTTGCCTTGTCTCTCAGATCGTTCACAGCTTTGTGGATGTTACCTGTGGCGCTAATGTTTAGGCCAAGTATGTATAGTTTTGTGTGTGCTCTAGGGCAACAGTGTCTAGATGGAATTTGTATTTGTGGTCCTTGCGACTGGACCTTTTTTGGAACACCATTATTTTGGTCTTACTGAGATTTACTGTCAGGGCCCAGATCCGGCAGAATCTGTGCAGAAGATCTAGGTGCTGCTGTAGGCCCTCCTTGGTTGGTGACAGAAGCACAAGATCATCAGCAAACAGTAGACATTTGACTTCAGATTCTAGTAGGCTGAGGCCGGGTGCTGCATACTGTTCTAGTGCCTTCGCCACTTCGTTGATATATTTGTTGAAGAGGGTGGTGCTCTGCAAGCAGAGTCTGAACATCAGAGAGGATGGCATTGTCTCCCTCAATCCGTGCAATGGCTACTGCTGTAGGTTTCAGGAGTTTCAGGTTGCTTACCACTCTCTCCCAAAATACATCATCCATGAGGATCCTCTTGATGGGGCTGTCGTGATATGGCCATTTCTTGGAGAGACTCCTTCCCCTCCAGGAGACTGTCAAACATGATGACAACACCACCCCAACATATGTTGCTGTGCAGCTTCAATACGGTGCTCTTATTCTTCTCACCTTGCTTGGTGAGGTAGATTGCTGCTATAACTTGATGACCCTTCACATAATCATTTCCTTGGCTCTCTTGTAGACTGTATTCATTGTTTTCAGTGCCTTGATGTCCTTGAGGAGCAGATTCAATGCATGAGCAGCACAGCCAATGGGTGTGATGTGAGGGTAGGACTCCTCCACTTTAGACCAAGCAGCCTTCATGTTCGCAGCATTGTCTGTCACCAGTGAAAATACCTTCTGTGGTCAAAGGTCATTGATGACTGCCTTCAGCTCATCTGCAATGTAGAGACCGGTGTTTCTGTTGTCCCTTGTGTCTGTGCTCTTGTAGAATACTGGTTGAGTGATGGAGATGATGTAGTTAATTATTCCTTAATTATTCAGAACATTTGACCACCCATCAGAGATGATTGCAATACAATCTGCTTTCTCTATGATTTGCTTGACCTTCACTTGAACTCTGTTTAACTCTGCATCCAGCAAATGAGTAGATAAAGCATGTCTGGTTGGAGGGGTGTATGCTGGGCGAATCTCTTCCAATACACATTGCCTGTGAGCGTCAGAGGTGAACCAGTTGCATACACACCTCGAGCAAGACATTTATCAGCATTTCTCTGACTACGTTCCTCCATTGAGTAAAAAAAACTTTTGATTCTAGGAGGACCATGGCTATCGATAAGGTGTCTGATTAATAATTTTCACCTCAAAAGTCCCTCTATAGAAGTCGAGGGACTTTTGTCAGAGGTTGCTTGTTGTGAGCGCTGAGGGAATTTCATGCACTTGGCCAGATGATTCTGCATCTTTGTTACATTCTTCACATATGATTTGGCACAGTATTTGCAAATGTACACAGCTTTTCCTTCTACATTAGCTGCATTGACATTTCTCCACACATCAGATAGTGCCCATAGCATTAGAAAAAAAGCTGGAAAAAACCCCAAATACAATTCCATATACAGATAAATAGTTAAGCAGTTAGATTAAACAACTCCTTTGTAAGATAAATGTTTTAAAATTAAACATGTATGGAAACAGGTGAATTAACACTCCTCAGTCAGCAGGCTCAAGTAAGCTAAAACCCACATTGTAGCAAAAACTAACAAGCAGAAAATGTTAACAAGTGAGAAATTATTTAAACACACTTTGCTGCTGACTACTATTACTAGTTAACAAAAAATAATGTTTGTCATATAAAATATATTCACCCCACCCAGTATTGTAATCAAAACTTACCAGAAGGCATGTAGTCCTTGGCTCAGACAGTGTAGTAGTTTGGGCTCAATAGCATCTCATTAGTGTGCAAGATCTTGAGAATCAGCTGTACATGTGATGGAAGAGTGCACATGTGATGGAAGAATTCACTGTGCATGCAGAGGGTTGCAATTCCATTGAATTGGGGATAGTTTAACAAAAATATGCCACAAGACCTAGAATTGCCTTGTGTATCCCACAAAAAAAGGTTCACTGTTATAAGCTAACTTTTTTGATGAATTTAAGCAAAATGTCCCAAATTCCAGGGCTTAACATTTCAAAATTTCCAGAAGTGTACCGTAAAGTTTCCGACCCTTTGCAACCCTAGTTGAGACAACATCTAACAATGACGGGCTATTCTGTAAACCCTGTTCTGTTGAGACAACATCTAACAATGACGGGCTATGCTGTAAAACCTGTTCTGTTGAGACAACATCTAACGCTGACAGGCTATTCTGTAAACCCTGTTCTATTGGAGAAAACTAGACCAGGTCATCTGCATAGAGAAGGAGCTTAATTTCTTTGTTGTCTAGGATGAGCCCAGCAGCTGTAGATAGCTCCAACTGTTTTGAAAATTCATCAATATAGATATTAAAACAATGTTGGGCACAGATTGCTGCCCTGGGTGAGCACTCATCCCTGTGTGAAAAAAAAACAGATATTTTTTTAAACCAATTTTAACACATTTATTTTCATTGTACATTGATATAATAACATCATAGGGTCCTCCTCCAACTCCACTTTGAATGAGTTTGAGGGAGAATCTTTTATGCCAGATGGAGTTGAATGATTTTTTTGAAGTCGATAAAGCATGCAAATATTTGACCCTGGGTGGATTGATAAACATGTTTTTTTATAAGTGTGTGTAGGATGTCGATGTTGTCAGATGTTCTTTGTTTCGGTAGGGAGACACTGTTTTCGTTGAGAAAACACTGTATTCTCGTATTTATTATGTTACAGAAAACCTTCCCTAGATTACTGGGCACACTCATACCACGATAATTATTCGGGTCATATTTGTCTCCACTTTTGAATATGAGCATTATTATGCCTTTATTCCGTAATTCTGTAACGTATCCTACATTCAACACCAAAGTGAAGAGCGTATGGCTTCCTGCAGCTTAGGGCTGTTTTTCTTCAGCATCTCATTGCAGATACTGTCTGGCCCACAAGCTTTACCGCATTTGAGGGCTTTGATTTTCTATTTCAGCTCTGTTATTATGATGGGTATACAGTGCCTTCAGAAAAATATTCATACCCCTTGACTTATTCCACATTTTGTTGTGTTACAGCCTGAATTCAAAATGGATTAAATGTTTTATTTTTTTCTCACCCATCTACACACAATACCCCATAATGATGAAGTGAAACTTGCTTTTAGAAATGTTTTCACATTTATTGAAAATGAAACACAGAAATATCTCATTTACATAAGTATTCACACACCTCAGTCAATACTTTGTAGAAGCACCACTGGCAGCGATTACAGCTGTGAGTCTTTTTGGGTAAGCCTCTAAGAGCTTTCCACTGCTGGATTGTGCATCATTTGCCCATTATTCTTTTCAAAATTCTTTAAGCTCTGTCAAATTGGTTATTGATCATTGCTAGAAAATATTTTTAAGTAGATTTAAGTCAAAACTGTAACTCGGCCACTCAAGAACTTTCACTGACATAGCCGCTGGAAGTAGTTTGGGGGTGCGACGGCTATATTGGTCTGCCAATGCAGGACTAGTAAAGGCCCAGTGCTCTACTTTTGTGTTTATTCATTATTATTTTTCAATTCTGATATTTCTGGGGGTGCTGCAGCACCCTCAGCACCTATAGTTCCTGCAGCTATGCTTAACGATTACAAGCATACCCATAACATGATGCAGCCACCATTATACTTGAAAATATTGATATTGTTACTCAGTTACTGTATGTGTTGTATTGGATTTGCTGCAAACATAACACATTTTATTCAGGACAAAAGCCTGTATCTTTGTAGTGACTGGGTATAATGATACACCATCCAAAGTGTAATTAATAACTTCTCCATGCTCAAAGGGATATTCAATGTATTTACCAACTAGGTGCCTTTTGCCCAGCATTGTAAAACCTCCCTGGTCTTTGTGCTTGAATATGTGTTTGAAATTCACTGCTCAACAGGGATCTTACAGATAATTGTTTAACAAAGGGGTTGAATACTTATTGACTCAAGATATATCGGCTTTTCATTGTAAACATTTTGAAAGACATAATTCCACTTAGACATTATGAATTATTGTGTGTAGGCAAGTGACAAAAAATCTCAAATGAATCAATTTTAAATTCAGGCTGTAACTCAACAAAATTTGGAAAAAGTCAAGGGGTGTGAATACTTTCTGAAGAAACGATCTATGTTTTGTTGGTCTTTAATTTTTGTTTCTAAGTTTTGTAATTTGTTAACTAATTTGGTCTGAGTCTCGGTTCATTTCTGGCATTCTGGATTTTCGTATAGTTTTTCAAGGTAGTTTTTCCAGATGTTACAATTTCAAATGGGGATGTTTTTCTTATTGTGTGAGGCTTTAAACTCTCCCCAAAGCAACGAGTTTTGGTTTATAGACTTTTCAATTTTCCCAAGCTCATTAGACATGTAAACTGCTTTTGAATCTTCTAGCAACTATTATATTGTTATCGGTCTTGGTGATATTTTACACGTCCAATCTGGTCTGTGGGGTTTCTGTGTTTTTGGTTTGACAGTTGCATCAGGTTTTCCTTGGCAGTATTACATTCACTGTCCCCCAAAAAATATTTGGGCATTTTGTTTGTGTATGTTTTACCCACATGAGTGTTTTTTAGACATGACATGATTGTGTTGCCAGTTTGTAGAATATTTCATGTAGTTTATATTCAGGCAAAATAATGCTTTCTTTACTATACTGTAACTACATTTGATGTAATGAAAGCGGTTCAGCATGTTATCAATGTATTTTCTGACGTTTCTGAAGAAGTTAATGCTTTCTCATACGCTGTGTTACTAGTCTGGGATTGTAGTTGACTCCATGGATTATCTGTGTTATCCCAGTGTTATCTGTCACCCAGTGTTACCCAGTGTTATCTGTTACCTAGTGTTACCCAGTGTTACCCAGTGTTACCCAGTGTTATCTGTCACCCAGTGTTACCCAGTGTTATCTGTTACCTAGTGTTACCCAGTGTTACCCAGTGTTACACAGTGTTATCTGTCACCCAGTGTTACCCAGTATTATCTGTTACCTAGTGTTACCCAGTGTTACCCAGTGTTATCTGTCACCCAGTGTTACCCAGTGTTATCTGTTACCTAGTGTTACCTAGTGTTACCCAGTGTTACCCAGTGTTATCTGTTACCTAGTGTTACCCAGTGTTACCCAGTGTTATCTGTCACCCAGTGTTACCCAGTGTTATCTGTTACCTAGTGTTACCTAGTGTTACCTAATGTTACCCAGTGTTACCCAGTGTTACCCAGTGTTACCCAGTGTTATCTGTTACCTAGTGGTACCCAGTGTTACCCAGTGTTACCCAGTGTTATCTGTTACCTAGTGTTACCCAGTGTTATCTGTTACCTAGTGTTACCCAGTGTTACCCAGTGTTACCCAGTGTTATCTGTCACCCAGTGTTACCCAGTGTTATCTGTTACCTAGTGTTACCCAGTGTTACCCAGTGTTACCCAGTGTTATCTGTCACCCAGTGTTACCCAGTATTATCTGTTACCTAGTGTTACCCAGTGTTACCCAGTGTTATCTGTCACCCAGTGTTACCCAGTGTTATCTGTTACCTAGTGTTACCCAGTGTTACCCAGTGTTACCCAGTGTTACCCAGTGTTATCTGTTAAATAGTGTTACCCAGTGTTACCCAGTGTTATCTGTCACCCAGTGTTACCCAGTGTTATCTGTTACCTAGTGTTACCTAGTGTTACCCAGTGTTACCCAGTGTTACCCAGTGTTATATGTTACCTAGTGTTACCCAGTGTTACCCAGTGTTACCCAGTGTTACCCAGTGTTATCTGTTACCTAGTGTTACCCACTGTTATCTGTTACCTAGTGTTACCCAGTGTTACCCAGTGTTATCTGTTACCTAGTGTTACCCAGTGTTACCCAGTGTTACCCAGTGTTACCCAGTGTTATGTGTTACCTAGTGTTACCCAGTGTTATCTGGCAGTGGTCTGACGGGGCAAGGTTGGCATGATTGTAAATAATTGGGCCAATGTGTGACACTGGGATCAAAATGTAAAAATGGTTTAAAACTAAAATAAAAATGATTTTCATTCAGTTCCACATGTGTACTTAAAGGAATAAAAGTGAATCTATGCAAATTGGCCCATAACTCAATTTAAACAACAACATCCTTTAAGCAGGGTTAATACAGACATTGGCAAGTCAAATTCAAGGACTTTCAGGGACTTTTTCATGCACTTAATTGTAATTTTCAAGGACGTCCATGGTATACAATTGTATAATTTCTATAATTGTACATTTTGGGCCTAATATAGAACCCCCCCCCAACAAAAAGCCTGCAAATTTAAGAATAATGCAACTTTATATGCCTTCCAAATGCATTGATATTAAAATTATTATTACATTATAAAATATGTGAGAATAATGTGGCCGAAACGCATTGGATGGATGCAATTTCTCTGTAGCCGATGTGGCCGATGCAGGGAGACATGATAAAGTAATGAATAGTGACAGCGTTAGTCTCACCATTTCAATCTTACCATTGCTATATTTTTTTTATGAGAAAGTGACTAAAAACCAGGTTCCTTTTTTAATTGAAGGTTTTGTATGGAAAGCCAAGTTGAAGCCAACAGACGTTGTCATCCTCATAATAAATCAAATCAAATCAAATGTATTTATATAGCCCTTCTTACATGAGCTGATATCTCAAAGGGCTGTACAGAAACCCAGCCTAAAACCCCAAACAGCAAGCAATGCAGGTGTAGAAGCATGGAAATAATGTGTTTCGTCCACATTATTCTCACATATTTTAATAACCGCATAATAACCACACAAGTGCAATACCCTTCAATTGAAGCAGTGGGAAACAAATGAAAGTAGCCACATTACAACAACTGATACAAAATTAAATCACAGATAGTTATAAGGGAGCAGGAGAACTTATATATTGGCTACAATAATTAAAATGACTTTTCAAGCACCAAATTGAGGAAATGTCTGATATTCAAGGTACAGCTATTTCGGTACTTGCATTTCTGAGCTCCAAATGCAAGTTCAAGTAGGCTACATCAAGCCCCTGGTATTGTTTAAAATTGCAGGTGTAACAGAAAACAAAATGTATTTGTCATGTTATTTCATTACCAGATCATATTAGCGCCAACAGAGATTGTCGCCTCACTTCGCGTTCTTAGCAAACTATTCAGTATTTTGTTTTTTTATGTTTTATTTCGTGCACTGTTACCCCAGGAAATCTTATGTCTTATTACATACAGCCGGGAAGAACTATTGGATATAAGAGCAATGTCAATTTACCAGCATTATGACCAGGAATACGACTTTCCCGAAGCAGATCCTCTCTTCGGACCACCACCCAGGACAATGGATCTAATCCCAGCAGCTGACCGAAAACAACGGTGACGCAGAAGGGGCAGACGGAGCGGTCTTCTGGTCAGGCTTCGTAAACGGGCGCATCGCTCACCGCTCCCGAGTATACTACTCGCCAATGTCCAGTCTCTCGACAACAAGGTAGACAAAATTCGAGCAAGGGTTGCCTTCCGGAGAGACATTAGAGATTGAAACATTCTCTGTTTCACAGAAACATGGCTCTCTCAGGATATGTTGTCAGAATCGGTCCTGCCACCGGGATTCTCCATGCATCGCACAGACATAGATAAACAAATCTCTGGGAAGAGGAAGGGCGGGGGTGTATGCTTTATGATTCGTGTGATCACAACAACACACAGGAACTCAAGTCCTTCTGCTCACCCGACCTAGAATTCCTTACAATCAAATGCCGGCCATTCTATCTACCAAGAGAATTCTTGTCAGTTATAGTCACAGCTGTGTACACCTCAGATCATGCGCAGACCAGCTGGCTGGTGTGTTTACGGACATATTTAATCACTATCCCAGTCTGTTGTCCCCACATGCTTCAAGATGGCTACCATTGTTCCTGTACCCAAGAAGGCAAAGATAACTGAACTAAATGACTACCGCCCCGTAGCACTCACTACTGTCATCATGAAGTGCTTTGAGAGGCTAGTCAAGGATCATATCACCGCCACCATACCAGCCACCCTAGACACACTTCAGTTTGCATACCGCCCCAACTGGTCCACAGATGACACAATCGCCATCGCACTGCCCTATCCCATCTGGATAAAAATAATACCTATGTAAGAATGCTGTTCATTGACTACAGCTCAGCATTCAACACCATAGTACCCCCCAAGCTCATCATCAAGCTGGAGGCCCTGGGCCTCAACACCTCTCTGTGCAACTGGGTGCTGGACTTTCCGACGGGCCGCCCCCAGGTGGTGAAGGTAGGAAACAACATCTCCACTTCACTGACCCTCAACACTTGGGCCCCACAATGGTGTGTGCTCAGCCCTATCCTGTGCTCCCTGTTCACCCACGTCTGCGTGGCCATGCACGCCTCCAACTCAATCATTAAGTTTGCAGACGACACAACAGTAGTGGGCTTGATCACCAACAACGACGAGACATTCTATAGGGAGGAGGTGAGGGCACTCGGAGTGTGGTGTCAGGAAAACAACCTCCCACTCAACATCATCAAAACAAAGGAGATGATCGTGGACTTCAGGAAACAGCAGAGGGAGCTGTTACCCCCCTATCCACATCGAAGGGCCAGCGGTGGAGAAGGTGGAAAGTTTTAAGTTCCTGGGCATACACATCACAGACAAACTGAAATGGTCCACCCACACAGACAGTGTGGTGAAGAAGGCGCAACAGCGCCTCTTTAACCTCAGGAGGCTGAAGAAATTTGGCTTGTCACCCAAAACCCTGACAAACTTTTACAGATGCACAATCGAGAGCCTCCTGTCGGGATGTATCACAGCTTGGTACGGCATCTGCACCACCCTCAAACGCAGGGCTCTCCAGAGGATGGTGCGGTCTGCACAACGCATCACAGGGGGCAAACTACCTGCCCTCCATGACAACTACAGCACCCGATGTCACAGGAAGGCCAAAAAGATAATCAAGGACAACAACCACCCGAGCCACTGCCTGTTCACACCGCTATCATCCAAAAGGCGAGGTCAGTACAGGTGCATCAAAGCTGGGAGCAAGAGATTGAGAAACAGCTTCTGTCTCAAGGCCATCAGACTGCAAAACAGCAATCACTAACTCAGAGAGGCTGCTGCCCACATTGAGACCCAATCACTGGACACTTTAATAAATGGATCACTAGTCACTTTAAACAGCACGACTTTAAATAATGCTACTTTAATAATGTTTACATATCTTACATTACTCATATCACTTGTATATTCTGTATCTTATACCATCTACTGCACCTTGCCTATTCCGCTCGGCCATTGCTCGTCCATATACTTTATATGTACATATTCTCATTCACCCCTTTAGATTTGTGTGTATTAGGTAGTTGTTGGGAATCTTAGATTATTTGTTAGATATTACTGCACCGTTGGAACCAGAAGCACAAGCATTTCGCTGCACATCTGCTAACCATGTGTATGTGACCAATAAAATTTGATTTGATTTGAATAAGCCCACTAGGGAGTATCATTATATCCAGATTATCCTCGACACAGTAGACTCTGTGTCCAATCCGAGGCACAGAAACATATGAAAACATGGACTCATTAACCTTAATGCTGTAAATGAAGCAGACAACAACAGATGATCAGTATCGATAATAGGGATATTAGATCCAACGTGGATCCACTGTCTTCACTGGCGTTACGAATTAGACAACAAAATATTCTGGACATTCCTAGCAAGCACCTTTTCTCCAGCACATCACATGCACTATCACAACAACTTGGATTTGATTTATTAGGATCCCCATTAGCCAACACCAATAGCGACAGCTAGTCTTACTGGCATCCGACACATAACAGAAAATAAATTACAGACAAGAGACTTTACAATACATACATTTAAAAACATTAACATGTAGTGTGTGTGTGTCTATCAGCTCCACATACATGTCAGTACATACACACAAGTAGGTCACATGTCAGTACATACACACATCAAGTAGGTCACATGTCAGTACATACACACAACCAGTAGGTCACATGTCAGTACATACACACAACCAGAAGGTCACATGTCAGTACATACACACAACAAGTAGGTCACATGGGGTAGAGGCGTTGTGCCGTGAGGTGTTGCTTTATCTGTTTTTTGAAACCAGGTTTGCTGTTCACTTGTGATATATGAAATGGAAGGGAGTTCAATGCACTCATGGCTCTGTATAATACTATATGTTTCCTTGACCTGGGGACTGTGACAAGACCCTTGGTGGCATGTCTGTTGGGATAAGTCTGTGTGTGTCAGTGCTGTGTGTAAGTTGACTATACAAACAATTTGGAATTTCCAACACATTATTGTTTATTATAAAAAGTGGAAGTGACGCTCCTTTGCTGCTACAACAGCCTTCACTCTTCTGGGAAGGCTTTCCACTAGATGTTGGAAAATTGCTGCAGGGATTTGATTCCATTGAGCCACAAGAGCGATAGAGAGGTCGGGCGCTGATGTTGGGCGATTAGGCCTGGCTTGCAGTCAGCGTTCAAATTTATCCCAAAGGTTTTCATTGGCACAATGCATTGAGGCAGGTAGCGTTTTCCTGGCATCCGCCAAACCCAGATTTGTTCGTCGGACTGCCAGATGGTGAAGCGTTATTAATCACTCCAGAGAACACGTTTCCACTGCTCCAGAATCCAATGCCGGCAAGCTTTACACCACTCCAGCCGATGCTTGGCATTGTGCATGGTGATCTTAGGCTTGTGTGCGGATGGCCATGCAAACCCCTTTCATGAAGCTCCCGACAAACAGTTCTTGTGCTGTGAGTGTTGCAACCGAGGACAGACGATTTTTACGTGATACGCACTTCAGTACTCGGTGTTTCCGTTCTGTGAGCTTGTGTGACCTACCACTCCGCCGTAGTTGCTCCGAGACATTTCCACTTCACAATAACAGCACTTACAGTTGACCAGGGCAGCTCTAGCAGGGCAGAAATTTGACTAAATGACTTTTTGGAAAGGTGGCATTCTATGACGTTGGCACGTTGAAAGTCACTGAGCTCTTCAGTAAGGCAATTTAACTGCCAATGTTTGTCTATAGAGATTGCATGGCTGTGTGCTCGATATTTATACACCTATCAACAATGGGTGTGGCTGAAATAGCCGACTCCACTGTTTGGAAGGGGTGTCAACATACCTTTGTATATATAATGTGTTAGGGTATTTCTATATACTAGGGTACAAGTAAGGATTTCTTACACTGGACAACTTGTCACAGCTGTTGATAAGTCATTAAGCTATTGATAATCCTTGATAATAATCTGCAAAAAAAATGATGTAATTAAATGAAGATACATTTTTGGAATTGTATTAAAAATAACAAACAGAAAAATACATTTACATAAGTATTCAGACCCTTTACTCAGTACTTTGTTGAAGCACCTTTGGCTGTGATTACAGGCTCGAGTCTTATTGGGTATGACGCTACATGCTTGGCACACCTGTATTTTGGGGAGTTTCTCCCATTCTTCTCTGCAGATCCTCTCAAGCTCTGAAAGGTTGGATGTGGAGCGTCACTGCACAGCTATTTTCAGGTTTCTTTAGAGATATTCGATTGGGGTCAAGTCCGGGCTCTGGCTGGGCCACTCAAGGACATTCAGAGACTTTTCCCGAAGCCACCCCTGCTTTGTCTAGGCTGTGTGCTTAGGGTCGCTGTCCTGTTGGAAGATGAACCTTCGCCTCAGTCTGAGCACTCTGTAGCAGGTTTTCATCAAGGATCTCTCTGTTCTTTGCTCTGTTCATTTCTCCCTCAATCAGACTTCCAGTCCTTGCGCTGAAAAACGTTCCCACAGCATGATGCTGCCACCACCGTGCTTCACTGTAGGGATGGTGCCAGGTTTCCTACAGACGTGACGCTTGGCATTCAGGTCAGAGAGTTCAATCTTGGTTTCATCAGACCAGAGAATCTTGTTTCTCATGGTCAGAGCCCTTTAGGTGCCTTTTGCCAAACTCCAAGCGGGCTGTCATGTGCCACTCTACCCTAAAGGCCTGATTGGTGGAGTGTTGCAGAGATGGTTGTCCTTCTGTAAGGTTCTCCCATCTCCACAGAGGAATTCTGGAGCTCTGTCAGAATGACTATCGGGTTCTTGGTCACCTCCCTGACCAAGGCCCTTCTCCCCGATTGCTCAATTTGGCCGGGCTCTAGGAAGGGTCTTGGTGGTTCCAAAAGTTTTCCATTTAAACTTCTTAGGGATAGCCCCCTTTTTTTAAATGTTCACCTAAAATGACATATCCAAATCTAACTGCCTGTAGCTCAGGCCCTGAAGCAAGGATATTCATATTCTTGGTACCATTTGAAAGGAAACACTTTGAAGTTTGTGGAAGTGTGAATTAAATGTAGGAGAATATAACACGATAGATCTGGTAGAAGAAAATACAAAGAAAAAAACAATTTTCTTTTCTACCACCATCTCTCAAAATTCCAATGGTGTCCACAAGATGGCAGCATTGTATGTGCAAAGTTTCAGACGGATAACTTGAAGTATGAGCAAACTACATGACATTTAGTGTGAAGTCACACAGGTGTATTTGGGCAAATCGTGAAGGAGACATTTACATTCACATTACATTTTTCTGCAAGAATATCGTCAAATCTGTATACTTGGACTTGGAGCTTTTCCAGTATTAGTAGCCATATTATAAGTTCAACATTTGCAAAACACCCAGTTTCCATAACTTCGTAACTCTCCATATTCTTATAATTTTTGTCCAAAAGGAAAAGGCTTGCTGTCACACAAGGTTAGCACCTACATTTTGCGACAGATACGGGGTTTCCCGATACTCCCGTAAAGCCCAGCTCATTGGCTATCTAGCTCGCTTTGACCCCGATTGGCGCTTATTTGACAAAGTTACAGTCGATCAAGTGAAGACCGCCCGCGTCATTGACGTGCCATGAAGGCGTCGCTCTCGGACCAAATTTGGTGTCCTATAGGATATACTACACCCCTAATGATATAGTGAAGTCTCGTTACATTCTAGGATCTCTGAGGAATACATACGAATGTGATTTGACTGGTTGAAACAACGTTTAGGGTGAGATTTTCACGGATTCCTTTCTTTGCAAATTGAACGAGTGGAAATACAAAATCGATCGTGCACGCTATATGGACCTTTTTAGGATATGAAAAAGGATTTTATCTAACAAAACAACACTTCATGTTATCTCTGGGACCCTTTGGATGATAAGCAAGATTTCAGAATGTAAGTACACATTTCACGTTCGGAGGTTATTTCATCAAACCTATCGCGGTGAAAAAAACAGTTTTGTTGTTAGGAGCTCTACTCAAAAAATAGCATGGCATTTTTTCGCAGTAATAGCTACTGTAAATTGGACAGTGCAGTTATATTAATTATTAAGAATTTAAGCTTTCAGCCGATATAAGACACTTATATGTACCGACATTTGTTGTTTCTCTAAAATGGCGCTGCATGATTTACAACGCCTATCCCTAACATTTAAAAATGATGGAGCCCACTGTGTTGTTTGGGACCTTCAATGGTGCAGACATTTTCTGGTACCCTTCCCCAGATCTGTGCCTCCACACAATCCTGTCTCGGAGCTCTACGGACCATTCCTTCGACTTCATGGCTAGGTTTTTACTCTGACATGCAATGTCAACTGTGGGACCTTATTTAGACAGATGTTTGCCTTTCCAAATCATGTCCATTCAATTTAATTTACAACAGTTGGACTCAAATCAAGTTGTAGAAAAATCTTAAGGATGATCACTGGAAACAGGATGCAGCTGACCTCAATTTTGAGTGTCCTAGCAAAAGGTCTGAATACTTATGTAAATTTACAATCATTTCTAAAAACCTGTTTTCGCTTTGTCATTGTCGGGTATTGTGTGGAGATTGATGAGGAACAAAAATGATTTAATCTATTTTAAAATAAGGCTGTAACGTAATAAAATTTGGAAAACGTCAAGGGGTCTGAATACTTTCCGAATGCATCGTATATTTAACCCTTTATCACTGCTGCATAGCTCTTCTTCTGTACTGTATGTTGTGGCTGGCTGGGTGCTCTGCCAGGGAGGACTGGTGGGGGGACATTAGGACCAGTGGCAGTGTAGGGACTGGGGCCAGTGGGGATGTGGGCTCTCTGTAGCTTGGGGCTCCTTGGATGTTGATGAGGGGCCCTGGGACTCTTGTAGTGCCAGTTAAAGTCTTTGGGCTTGGTCTGGGTATTGGAGAGGGTCCGGTCCAGGGCAGTGTCTTTCAGGGCTTTTTGGAAAGAGACTAAATCCGTTCTTGCTGAGGTCGTAGAAGTGGTGAGGCTGGATGTCCCAGTGCATCTTTGTCAGAGGGGAACAGGCCTGTGATACTTCTGTATTGATGGTGTTGATGACTCACTGGGGAAAGTCTCTCTCTCTCTCTCTCTCTCTCTCTCTCTCTCTCTCTCTCTCTCTCTCTCTCTCTAGCTGGGAGGAGCAGGTTGATTCAGACAAATTGTCACCTTGCGTCTGCCAAGTGAGCCCACAGCCATATCAATGACACGTTACAATATTAATGATTATCATCAATAAGAAATGACAACATTAACTGCAATCTAGGCTCTAATTAGGGAAAGAGGGCATGGAAGATTTTGATGCTCCCCTTACCCCCTATTTGACGGTTTGGTTAGAACACATACAAACACTCTATCCCTCCGATCACTCTGTCCCTCCTATCACTCTATCTCTCCTATCACTCTATCCCTGCTATCATTATATCCCTCCGATCACTCTGTCCCTCCTATCACTCTATCTCTCCTATCACTCTATCCCTGCTATCATTATATCCCTCCTAACACTCTGTCCCTCCTATCACTATGTTCCTCCTATCATTATGTACCTCCTATAGCTCTATCTCTCCTATCACTCTATCCCTGCTATCATTATATCCCTCCTATCACTCTGTCCATCCTATCACTCTATCCCTACTATCACTCTATCCCTCCTATCACTATGTCCCTCCTATCACTCTATCCCTCCTATCACTCTATCCCTCCTATCACTCTATCCCTCATATCACTATGTCCCTCCTATCACTCCTATCACTCTATCCCTCCTATCACTATGTCCCTCCTATCACTCTATCCCTCCTATCACTATGTCCCTCCTATCACTCTATCCCTCCTATCACTATGTCCCTCCTATCACTCTATCCCTCCTATCACTATGTCCCTCCTATCACTCTATCCCTCCTATCACTATGTCCCTCCTATTACTCTATCCCTCCTATCACTCTATCCCTACTATCACTCTATCCTTCCTATCACTCTATCCCTCCTATCACTATGTCCCTACTATCACTCTATCCCTCCTATCACTATGTCCCTCCTATCACTCTATCCCTCCTATCACTATGTCCCTCGTATCACTCTATCCCTCCTATCACTCTATCCCTCCTATCACTCTATCCCTCCTATCACTCTATCCTTCCTATCACTATGTCCCTCCTATCACTCTATCCCTCCTATCACTATGTCCCTCCTATCACTCTATCCCTCCTATCACTCTATCCCTCCTATCACTCTATCCTTCCTATCACTATGTCCCTCCTATCACTCTATCCCTCCTATCACTATGTCCCTCCTATTACTCTATCCCTCCTATCACTCTATCCCTTCTATCACTCTATCCTTCCTATCACTATGTCCCTCCTATCACTCTATCCCTCCTATCACTCTATCCTTCCTATCACTATGTCCCTCCTATTACTCTATCCCTCCTATCACTATGTCCCTCCTATTACTCTATCCCTACTATCACTCTGTCCCTCCTATCACTAGAATGGGGAATACTCTCTCATATTTAGCATCAGCTCAAGAAACCTCCCAAGTGTGAGATACAGGAATGGGCGGTATGTGTGTGTGTGTTTCAGTTCATTGTAAGGATTTGTTTTGTATGTTTTACATAAACAATATGCAAATGAACTTTTTGGTGTTTTCTTCTTCTTTCTCATGTGTTTGTTTTTTCTTTCCTCTCCTCCCCTACTTCCCCCTCATCTTCTCCCCTCTCCCCATCTCCTCCCCTCTCCTCCCCCCACCATAAACCTGATTCAGCAGGTCAGTGACCAGGGGATGATCTATGCCTTGTATCCCTATTTCCCCCTTGTAGCCCCATCGTCCCCCGGTGTCGACTCCGCCTCTTTGCAGCGAGCAGGCAGCAACAGCGCCGGGGGAAGCAGCCACAGCGCCGGGGGAAGCTACGGTCGTGGGGGTGCCAATAACTATGCTACAGTGGGCCCAGGATATACAGCAGAGGCCTATGCTACAGACCCCTACACGGCAGACCCCTACCGTACACTGCAGTACTGCCCATCTGTAGATTCTCCTTACAGCAAGTCTGGACCAGCCCTGCCACCTGAGGGCACGCTGGCACGATCACCATCTATAGACTCCATACAGAAAGACCCAAGGTAGGATAACTCACACACACACACACACTCACACACACTCGCCCTCCCACACACAAACACTCCCAAACACACAACATCAATCACTCTTTCAATCATGCAAAGCTTTATATGTCTGTACTGTGGCGGTCACTGTCTTGTGGAGGTCACTGTCCTGTGGCGGTCACTGTCCTGTGGCGGTCACTGTCCTGTGGAGGTCACTGTCCTGTGGCGGTCACTGTCCTGTGGAGGTCACTGACCTGTGGAGGTCACTGTCCTGTGGAGGTCACTGTCCTGTGGCGGTCACTGTCCTGTGGAGGTCACTGTCCTGTGGAGGTCACTGTCCTGTGGCGGTCACTGTCTTGTGGAGGTCACTGTCCTGTGGCGGTCACTGTCCTGTGGCGGTCACTGTCCTGTGGAGGTCACTGTCATGTGGCGGTCACTGTCCTGTGGCGGTCACTGTCCTGTGGCGGTCACTGTCCTGTGGAGGTCACTGTCCTGTGGAGGTCACTGTCCTGTGGCGGTCACTGTCCTGTGGAGGTCACTGTCCTGTGGAGGTCACTGTCCTGTGGCGGTCCTTGTCCTGTGGCGGTCACTGTCCTGTGGAGGTCACTGTCCTGTGGCGGTCACTGTCCTGTGGCGGTCACTGTCCTGTGGAGGTCACTGTCCTGTGGCGGTCACTGTCCTGTGGCGGTCACTGTCCTGTGGAGGTCACTGGTCTGTGGCGGTCACTGGCCTGTGGCGGTCACTGTCCTGTGGAGGTCACTGTCCTGTGGCGGTCACTGTCCTGTGGAGAACACTGTCCTGTGGCGGTCACTGTCCTGTGGCGGTCACTGTCCTGTGGCGGTCACTGTCCTGTGGAGGTCACTGTCCTGTGGCGGTCACTGTCCTGTGGAGGTCACTGTCCTGTGGCGGTCACTGTCCTGTGGCGGTCACTGTCCTGTGGAGGTCACTGTCCTGTGGCGGTCACTGTCCTGTGGAGGTCACTGTCCTGTGTGACCTCACATATTAATCCTCTGTCAATCGATTTCAATCATCTCCAATCATCTCCACACTGTGTCTTGGGACTGTAGAGACTAGTAGGAGATCGGAGAGGTCCCCTCTGGAAGGAACTGACAGTCATGTGACCTCTCTTTCTGTGGTATTGATGGGCTAACACAGTGGAGACTGTAATTATTCTTACACAAGCACTGTTATGTACACACACAACAGAGCAACATTACTTATCCTTCCTACTATGCTGTGTTCCAGCCCAGCTTTCCTGGTGTGTTTCATCATTACCATGCATTTGTCAGTTATAAAGAGATATATTTCACATGGTTTTCATGTTCAATTCAGCATCCATCAATCTGAAGAGAGAGGGAGAGAGGTAAGGAGAGACAGAGGGAGAGAATGGATATACCACAAAGGATGTGGGTGTCAGTGTGTGTCTGTGCGTGTCTGTGCGTGTGTGTCTGTGCATGTGTGCGTGTGCGTCTGTGCGTGTGCGTGTGTGCGTGTGTGTCTGCATGTGTGTCTGTGCGTGCGTCTGTCTGTGCGTGCGTCTGTCTGTCTGTCTGTCTGTCTGTCTGTCTGTCTGTCTGTCTGTCTGTCTGTCTGTCTGTCTGTCTGTCTGTCTGTCTGTCTGTCTGTCTGTCTGTCTGTCTGTCTGTCTGTCTGTCTGTCTGTCTGTCTGTCGTGTGTGTGTGTGTGTGTGTGTGTGTGTGTGTGTGTGTGTGTGTGTGTGTGTGTGTGTGTGTGTGTGTGTGTGTGTGTGTGTGTGTGTGCCAGTGGAGAATCCTACTGAGCATTGGTGAAGTCCATAATACTGGGCTGTGGTTGTGGTAGTACTATCGACTCCCTAGAATTACACATTCAGTGTATTGTGGGAGACAGAGAGCAACACAGAGGGAAAGAGACACACACACACACAGAGAGAGAGACTGCAGAGAGAGAGACTGCAGAGAGAGAGAGAGAGAGACTGCAGAGAGAGAGAGAGAGAGAGAGAGAGAGACTGCAGAAAGAGAGAGAGAGAGACTGCAGAGAGAGAGACTGCAGAGAGAGAGAGAGAGACTGCAGAGAGAGACTGCAGAGAGAGAGAGACTGCAGAGAGAGAGATGCAGAGAGAGAGAGATAACATAGAGGAATAACAGATTTGGAACCTAATACTTACTGTGGGATACGCGTCAACAGCAACCTTGGGAAAATCCTTAACAGCAGACTCCCTGCATTTCCTCATTGAAAACAACGAACTGAGAATATGTCAAATTGGCTTTTTACTAAATTACCATACGACAGACCACGTATTCACCCTGTACATCCGAATATATATATATATATATATATATATATATATATATATATATATATATATATATATATAGGGCCATGGGGTGAGACAGGGATGCAGCTTGAGACCCACCCTCTTCAACGTATATATATATACGAATTGGCGAGGGCACTAGAATAGTCTGCAGGACCCGGCCTCTGAAGTCAAACGCCTATTGTTTCAAATCAAATTTGATTTGTCACATGCGCCAAATACAACAGTGAAATGCTTACTTACAAGCCTTTAAACAAAAATGCTTTAAGAAGCTTAAAGAAAACCAAGTGTTAAGTAAAAAATAATAAAGAGTAGCAGTAAAATAACAATAGCAGTGCTATATACAGGGGGTACCGGTACAGAGTCAATGTGGAGACTATATACAGGGGGTACCGGTACAGAATCAATGTGGAGACTATATACAGGGGGTACCGGTACAGAGTCAATGTGGAGACTATATACAGGGGGTACCGGTACAGAGTCAATGTGGAGACTATATACAGGGGGTACCGGTACAGAGTCAATGTGGAGACTATATACAGGGGGTACCGGTACAGAATCAATGTGGAGACTATATACAGGGGGTACCGGTACAGAGTCAATGTGGAGACTATATACAGGGGGTACCGGTACAGAGTCAATGTGGAGACTATATACAGGGGGTACCGGTACAGAGTCAATGTGGAGACTATATACAGGGGGGTACCGGTACAGAGTCAATGTGGAGACTCTATACAGGGGGGTACCGGTACAGAGTCAATGTGGAGACTATATACAGGGGGGTACCGATACAGATTCAATCTGGAGACTATATACAGGGGGGTACCGGTACAGAGTCAATCTGGAGACTATATATAGGGGGGTACCGGTACAGAGTTAATGTGGAGACTGTATTCAGGGGGGTACCGGTACAGAGTCCATGTGGAGACTATATACAGGGGGGTACCGGTACAGAGTCAATGTGGAGACTATATACAGGGGGGTACCGGTACAGAGTCAATGTGCTGGGGCACCGGTTAGTCGAGGTAATTGAGGTAATATGTACATGTAGGGAGAGTTAAAGTGGCTATGCATAGATAATAAACAGAGAGTAGCAGCAGCGTAAAAGAGGGGTCTGGGTAGCCCTTTGATTAGCTGTTCAGGAGTCTTATGGCTTGGGGGTAGAAGCTGTTAAGAAGCCTTTTGGACCTAGACTTGGAACTCCGGTTCCTCTTGCCGTGCGGTAGCAGAGAGAAGCAGTCCATGACTAGGGTGGCTGGAGTCTTTGACAATTTTTAGGGCCTTCCTCTGACACCGCCTGATATAGAGGTCCTGGATAGCAGGAAGCGTGGCCCCAGTGATATACTGGGCCATACGCACTACCCTCTGTAGTGCTTTGCGGTCGGAGGCCGAGCAGTTGCCATACCAGGCAGTGATGCAATCAGTCAGGATGCTCTCGATGGTGCAGCTGTAGAACCTTTTGAGGATCTGAGAACCCATGTCAAATATTTTCAGTCTCTTGAGGGGGAATAGGTGTTGTCGTGCCCTCTTCACAACTGTCTCAGTGTGTTTGGACCATGATAGTTTGTTGGTGATGTGGACACCAAGGAACTTGAAGCTCTCAACTTGCTCCACTACAGCCCCGTCAGTGAGAATGGGGGCGTGCTCAGTACTCCTTTTCCTGTAGTCCGCAATAATCTCCTTTGTTTTGATCACGTTGATGGATAGGTTGTTTTCCTGGCACCACACGGCCAGGTTTTGAACACCTATCTATAGGCTGTCTCATCGTTGTTGGTGATCAGGCCTATCATTGATGATGGTGTTGTAGTTGTGCCTGGCCATGCAGTCATGAGTGGACATGGAGTACAGGAGGGGCCTGAGCACGCACCCCTGAGAGGCCCCCGTGTTGGGCATTCACCTATAGCGAGATGAACCTAAAGAAGAGTCTCTTAAGCAAGCTGCTCCTGGGTAGGGCTGTGGCGGTCATTTGTGGTGGTCAATTGTGTCAGCCGTGATGGTCAAGCAAATAACTGCCGGTCTCACGGTAATCTACCGTTAATTAACATAAACACATTTTGCATCTCCTGGGTTCCACACATAGCCCACAAGCTACTGATGCAGACCTTTGAAACATCTACATTTTAAAAAGGCTAGTAAATCCATGTAATATAGCCTACCATCACAATAAATCCATAATTTATTTTAGACAGGTCTAAAGAAACATGATATGAAGAAGATGTAGTCTATTTTAGAAGAACAGAATAACATACTCTGAGTTGTCCTTATGTTAGCTCCTGATCTGGCCATGCCATATGGCTGTAGGATACACTAGTTCATTTAGCAGAAAAGATTTGCTTAGAATTCCGTGGCATTATTTTATTTTATTTTATAGTATCAACAATACAATTGAACGTAGCTGAATAAAATAGAAAGTATATTTTCTCCAAACGATTTGAGGGAGTGCGCACATTCTATTTTGAGAGGTTAACTCCTGTATGCTTAATTTAGAGTTATTTCTGTAACTTTAGTTGTGATGCAAATGTTGGGCTATATGTTTAGATTTTTTAATACCTTTCAAGGCTGCATGATGCGACTCTAAAAAAGTTGCATGAAAGGCATTAGCTCTGCCTTGTTTTTTGCACACTTCATCAGTCTCTCATTCACAATTCTCATTCATATGATCAGGTCTTTCTCACAGGCTACAAGTGAAGACAGACACATCGGGGACGCAACTGCGCACATCCTTATCCAATTCTGAGGTGCATATTGAAGATATTGGTAGAAATGTCCACATTTACTTTTCATCTGCCAACAAGATGAGTAGGCCTTATGAACAGCAAAAGCACTAGCCTATGTCAATTTACTATCCCGCATAGTACAAAAGTTGACCGATTCTGTTCCTTGTGATAAATACATATTCCAAACATAGTCTGGGACAGTTCTGGGATGTGATAGATCCCAAATTAATACAACTTCTAGGATAAAAAAATTGGGTTTGGGTTTTATGCAATGAGCCTGACGCAACAGATCAGAACGTTTAGCTTAAAATTTTGATGAACTGTCAGGCTATTTCTTCACATTATAAGCGCAGCAATGCTCACACGGCAGTGGGCTATAAGCATAAATGTTCCATTAGCAGGAAAACATCTTTCTCAAAAATACATGTCATTAATGTTGAGGCTAGCGGAACGTCTAGCCAATATCCAATGGAACAGCGTGGCGCGAAATACGAAAACCTCAAAAATGCAATCATTTCAATTTTTCAAACATACGACTATTTTACACAATTTTAAAGATAAGACTCTCGTTAATCTAACCACATTGTCCGATTTCAAAAAGGCTTTACAGCGAAAGAAAAACATTAGATTATGTTAGGAGAGTACATAGACCAAAATAATCACACAGCCATTTTCCAAGCAAGCATATATGTCACAAAAAAACAAAACACAGCTAAATGAAGCACTAACCTTTGATGATCTTCATCAGATGACACTCCTAGGACATTATGTTATACAATACATGCATGTTTTGTTCAATCAAGTTCATATTTATATCAAAAAACAGCTTTTTACATTGGCGTGTGATGTTCAGAAAATGTATTCCCACCGAAAACTTCCGGTGAATTTACTAAATTACTCATCATAAACGTTGACAAAATACATAACAATTATTTTAAGAATTATAGATACAGAACTCCTTTATGCAATCTCTATGTCAGATTTTAAAATAGCTTTTCGGCGAAAGCACATTTTGCAATATTCTGAGTACATAGCTCAGCCATCACGGCTAGCTATTTTGACACCCGCCAAGTTCGGAGCACACTAAACTCAGAATTAGTATTAGAAAAATTGTATTACCTTTGCTGATCTTCGTCAGAATGCACTCCCAGAACTGCTACTTCCACAAGAAATGTTGTTTTTGTTCCAAATAATCCATAGTTATGTCCAAATACCTCCATTTTGTTCATACGTTCAGGTCACTATCCAAAGGGTAATGCGTAAGCGCATTTCGAGACAAAAAAATTCAAAATGTTCCATTACCGTACTTAGAAGCATGTCAAACGCTGTTTAAAATAAAGTTTTATGGTATTTTTCTCGTAAAATAGCGATAATATTCCAACCGGACAATAGTGTATTCATTCAAAGAGGAAAAGAACAAACAGCGTGCTCGCGTGAACGAGCATATCCAATCTCTTTGTCACCAGGCAGACCACTGAGAAACTGAGCTACTATATTCTGCCCAGAGACAGGAGACGCCTCAATCCGCTTTCTGAAGGCTTTAGAGAGCCAATGGAAGCCTTAGAAAGCGCTACGTAACCCCACAGATACTGTAGTTTCGATAGAGAATCAAAAGAAGAACTACAAATTCTCAGACAGGCCACTTCCTGCTTGGAATTTTCTCAGGTTTTTTTACGTGCCATATGAGTTCTGTTATACTCACAGACACCATTCAAACAGTTTTAGAAACTTCAGAGTGTTTTCTATCAAAATCTACTAATAATATGCATATTCTCGTTTCTGGGCAAGAGTAGTAACCAGTTTAAATTGGGTACATTTTTTTCATCCGGCCATGAAAATACTGCCCCCTATCCTAAACAGGTTAATATTAGGACACTTCAGAAAAGAAAAAAAAATAGTATGCCTACAGTAGAAAGATGATGGGAACCTCCTTATTTTGTAGAGGCCATCGCTCTGTTTTCTCACACAATTGCATAGCCTATTGAAATGTTTCGCAACATGAGCTCATGGGCTCTCATGAAGTGTTTGATTTGATTTTCGATAACATTTGCATTGATGTCAGAGTGGTTAGAGGAACAATAGAGTGCTGACGTACCAGGTAGTTAACAAGTTTGGTAGGATACTAATGACCATCAGCAGAATCAGACCTTGGAGAAGCCTAATTACCGTGAACGGTCACGTGGAATTTGACTGCCATCATGACTTGTGACCGCCGGTCACCGCAACAACCCTAGTCCTGGATCTCTGTTCACAAACACAAAGAGACCCCACAGATCCCCAGAACAGCATCACAATTAGACCCAACCAAATCATGAGAAAACAAAAAGGTAGTTACTTGACACATTGGAAAGAATTAACCAAAAAACAGAGCAAACTGGAATCCTTTTTGGCCCTAAACAGAGAGTACACAGTGGCAGAATACCTGACCACTGTGACTGACCCAAAATGAAGGAAAGCTTTGACTATGTACAGACTCAGTGAGCATAGCCTTGCTATTGAGAAAGTGTGCACATTCTTTAGGCAGACCTGGCTCTCAAGAGAAGACATGCTAGGCACACGCCACATGAGGTGGAAACTGAACTGCACTTCCAAACCTCCTGCCAAATGTATAACCATATTAGAGACATATTTCCCTCAGATTTCACAGACCCACGAATAATTCGAAAACAAATCCAATTTTGATAAACTCCCATATCTACTGGGTGAAAAACCACAGAGAGAAAAAGGAGAGACAGAGGTAGAGGCTGAAAGGAGAGCGGGAGATAGTGGTAGATAGAGAGAGAAAGGATAGAGAGAGGTAGAGGCTGAAAAGAGAGAGGGAGATAGTGGTAGATAGAAAGAGAAAGGATAGAGGTAGAGGCTGAAAGTAGAGAGGGAGATAGATGGAGAATGGGGAGAGAGATAGAGAGAGGGAGATAGGGAAAGAAAGGAGAGAGGAAGATAGAGAGAGAAAGGAGATAGAGGGAGAAAGGGGAGTGGGAGATAGTGGGAGATAGAGAGAGAAATAAGTTAGAGGGAGACAGGAGAGAGGGAGATAGAGAGAGAAAGGAGAGAGTTATAGAGAGAGAAAGAAGAGAGGTGTAGGGAGAAAGAAGATAGAGAGAGATGTATAATTTTGAGAGTGAGATAGAGGGAGATAGAGAGAGAAAGGGGAGAGGGAGATGGAGAGAGTTATAGAGAGAGAAAGAAGAGAGAGATATAGAGGGAGAAAGGAGAGAGAGAGAGAGAAAGAGAGGGAGAATTTTGAGAGAGAGATAGAGGGAGAAAGGAGAGAGGGAGAGCTCTTGAATGTATTTTGCATCCTCTCTCTCTCTCTCTCTCTCTTTCTTACTAAGCCAAGGTGGCCAGAGCTGTGAGCACGACACCATTCACAGAAATATGATAGAATATGAATAGCTCTTTGTTCCTATACCACTCACATTCATTGCCCTCAGTGAAGCCTGCCTGTCAGCTTGCCACTATAGTGTGTGTGTCAGATAGTTAATGCTGTAACCTTGAGTGAACATAGGTAGGTCTGAGAGCCATATGCAATCTAAAACTGTATCCATCCAGAGTAAATATGCATGGTGAATCATATCATCTTATATAATGAATGTGTTATTAATGTCATGTAATCTAAGTGATGTGAGATGTACTGGGCCTATATCTCAGCCTGCAGCTTGTGTTGAACCCCAGACAAAGTGCCTGGTTTTGTGACCCATATGTCAGAGCGGCCCTCTGGGGCTGAAGCGTCTAGCGATGTAGTTTGTGTTTTTCTGTGTGTGTGTGTGTGTGTGTGTGTGTTCCTGTAGGCCTGTTAATGTCCTATTTAAAGGTCAAACGCTACTGTGTCGCCCCACATTACTAAACACTTCACCTAGAGGGCTACACACACACAATCAGGCATGCACAGACACACACACATACACACAGACACACGCACACACAGACAAAAACCAACGCACACAAGCACACACACACACACACACACACACACACACACACACACACACACACACACACACACACACACACACACACACACACACACACACACACACACACACACACACACACACACATATGGCAAAACATTTCTTAATCCGTAACATTGAGCTGTAACAACTATACTTTAATACACAGCCACGTTCTGCTATAACATATGGGTTCAAACCAAACCCACCCTGCTACCCACACAAACCCACCCTGCTACCCACCCAAACCCACCTTGCTACCCACCCAAACCCACCTTGCTACCCACACAAACCCACCCTGCTACCCACACAAACCCACCTTGCTACCCACACAAACCCACCCTGCTACCCACTCCAAACCCACCTTGCTACCCACCCAAACCTACCCTGCTACCCACTCCAAACCAGAGATAGTATCATCACCCAAACCCACCCTGCTACCCACTCCAAACCAGAGATAATAACATCACCTAAACGCACCCTGCTACCCACTCCACACCAGAGATGGTAACATCACCTAAACCCACCCTGCTGCCCACTCCACACCAGAGATAATAACATCACCTAAACCCACCCTGCTACCCACTCCACACCAGAGATAGTATCATCACCCAAACCCACCATGCTACCCACTCCACACCAGAGATGGTAACATCACCCCCCACCAGCACCCACCCACCCGGTGGCGTCACCCACCCCCCTGCCCCACCCACCCAGAGATGGTAACATCACCCAAACCCACCGCTCCCCCCCCCGGGGCTCACCCACCCCCCTGCCCCACCCACCCAGAGATAGTATCATCACCCAAACCCACCCTGCTACCCACTCCACACCAGAGATGGAACTCACCCACCCACCCTGCCCCACCCACCCGGCCCCCGGGGGTGAAGGTAGGCAACAACATATACGCCACTGTGAACCTCAACACGGGGACCCCTCAGGGGTGCATGCTTAGTCCTCTCCTGTACTCCCTGTTCATCCACGACTGTGTGGCATGGATGCAACACATCATTATGGAGCTGATCATGGACTACAGGAAATGGATGGCCAAGCACGCCCCCTTTCACATCGACGGGCTGTAGTGGAGCGGGTCAAGAGCTTCAAGTTCCTCTGTATTCACATCACTAAGGATCTATCATGGTCCACACACACCAACACAGTCGTGAAGAGGGCACGACAACGCCTCTTCCCTCTCAGGAGGCTGAAAGAATTTGTCATGGGCCCTCAGATCCTAAAACAATTCTACAGCTTCACCATTGAGAGCATCTTGACTGCCTGCACCACCGCATGGTATGGCAGCTGCTTGGCATCTGAGCTCAAGGCACTACAGAGGGTAGTCCGGATGGCCCAGTAGATCACTGGGGTTGAGCTTCCTGCCATTTAAGACCTATATACCAGGTGGTGTCAGAGGAAGGCCCTAAAAATTGTCAAAGACTCCAGCCACCAAAGTCATAGACTTCTCTCTGCAACCTCACGGCAAGCAATACAAATGCACCTGGAACCAATAGGACTCTAAACAGTTTCTATACCCAAGCCATAAGACTGCTAAATAGTTAGTCCGAGTAGCTATTAGGTTTACAATTTAACTATCCGCATTGACCCTCTTTTGACTTATCACATATGCTGCTGCTACTCGATATACAGTATGTACATAGCTACCTCAAATACCCCATACCCCTGCATATCAACTCGGTACTGGTACTCCCTATATATAGCCAAATTATCGTTACTCATTGTGTATCTATTTTTACTTTTATTATTAAACGTTTTACTTTCTATTGTTTGTCTGTTATATTGTTATATTTAATATTTTGTTATAACAAACCTATATTTCAAGTTGCAACCTATTTCTTTCAACAGTCAAGCTACTTATCTCCTTTGGTTAAACCTAACAAATACAAACTAATATTCCGTGTAAATACAACCCATTTTTTCATCTTGTTCCAAGTTTACTTTTTACTTTGGAATTACCTATCCAAATTTCTTCAATTGGGTTACAAGCAATTGAGTCAGTTCCCTGTAAATTAGGAAATTAAGTTTGTTCAAGTTTGTGACTTAATAATGTTTCCAAACGTATTATTTACAGCAGACCTTCACATTTAGTAACCACAATATCGTAACCAAGCAATGACTATTAGATACCGATTGACTTCCAGTCATTGCGCTAACGCTAGTTAGCATTAGCTCGTGAAACTACCTCTAACATCCTTCACACTGGACACACGAGAAATTGTATCCACAAGTTCATCTGACTCTTGGGAATTAGATATATGGCCCCATTGCCAAAATCCCCAAGCATCCCTTTAACCTAGAAACCTTATCACTCTTTAGTATCACATGCACATATGCAAGTATCGTTACAGATGCTGGCAGTGTTAAAGGTTGAGATTAAATAACGACTACAATAGACAGCAATAAATGGAATGACTCACTCTCACGGGTGGGCAAAAATATGCCCTCAAAAAGCCACGCCTTCAACTCTTCTGATAGGTAGGCTGCCACTACATTGCCATCACTGCTATTCAATGTGCATGTGCATGAGGTTTGCTGATGGCAATGTAGTGGCAGCAACCTATCAAAAGAGTTGAAGGTGTGGCTTATTGAGGGCATGGCTTTCAGTTTGTTATTTAAGAAGTTGTCATTCAATTCAAAAAATCACATCTATCTGAAACATAGCTGTTTTATTTCAGACAATTTGAATAGAATACTGATCATTCCAATCAGTAAAAGCACTTCAGATGAACATCAGCGCTGTCCCACTTTTTACAGTGTATGTGTGTGTGTGTGTGTGTGTGTGTGTGTGTGTGTGTGTGTGTGTGTGTGTGTGTGTGTGTGTGTGTGTGTGTGTGTGTGTGGTGTGTGTGTGTGTGTGTGTGTGTGTGTGTGTGTGTGCGCGTACGTGTGTGTATTTACGCATGTGATGCTGCATTTTGATTGGCTAGCGGGATCCTGACACCTTTCCGTGAGTCAGTTCAGCGAGAGGACAGTGTGTCACTGTCACTGTGTGTGTTTTCTCTGGGGAATGGTACAACACATGATCCACTGAGATCTGCAGGAGAGCTGTCATCATTATTCAGTAAGAGGGCTTGTTCAGAGCAGTGGAGGGGCTGTGTGAGTGTCGTGTACAGGGTCATATGGTTTATGTATGACTGTGGGAGACTATCTCCTCTAAGTGAAAATTGAGGCCCAATTTTGAGCTCAGTGAGCTAAGGGACATTTTATTTTAGATATAAACTATTTTGTACATTAAAAAAATACACCAAATACAAACATACTGTACACATATGAACAACAACTAACAAATGCAGACAAGCAACAACTGAATCTCCTATTTCCAGACCCACATGCTCACACCCCCATCCCAAGTGCCACACCCCCATCCCAAGTGCCACACCGCCATCTCTAGTGCCACACCCCCATCTCTAGTGCCACACCCCCATCTCTAGTGCCACACCCCCATCTCTAGTGCCACACCCCCAACTCTAGTGCCACACCCCCATCCAAAGTGCCACACCCCCATCCCTAGTGCCACACCCCCATCTCTAGTGCCACACCCCCATCCCTAGTGCCACACCCCCATCCCTAGTGCCACACCCCCATCTCTAGTGCCACATCCCCAGTGCCACACCCCCATCCCCAGTGCCACACCCCCATCTCTAGTGCCACACCCCCATCTCTAGTGCCACAGCCCCATCCCCAGTGCCACACCTTCATCTCTAGTGCCACACCCCCATCCCTAGTGCCACACCCCTATCCCTAGTGCCACACCCCCATCTCTAGTGCCACACCCCCATCCCAAGTGCCACACCCCTATCCCTAGTGCCACACCCCCATCCCAAGTGCCACACCCCCATCCCAAGTGCCACACCCCCATCCCTAGTGCCACACCCCCATCGCTAGTGCCACACCCCCATCCCTAGTGCCACACCCCCATCCCTAGTGCCACACCCCCATCGCTAGTGCCACACCCCCATCCCAAGTGCCACACCCCCATCCCTAGTGCCACACCTCCATCTATTGTGCTACACCCCCATCCCTAGTGCCACACACTCATCTCTAGTGCCACACCCCAATCCCTAGTGCCACACCCCCATTCCTATTATCACACCCCCATCCATAGTGCCACACCCCCATCCCTAGTGCCAAACCCACATCTCTAGTGCCACACCCCCATCCCTAGTGCCACACCCCCATCTCTAGTGCCACACCCCCATCCCTAGTGCCACACCCCCATCTCTAGTGCCACATCCCATCTCTAGTGTCACGCCCCCATCCCTATTACCACACCTCCATCTCTAGTGCCACACCCCCATCCCTAGTGCCAAACCCACATCTCTAGTGCCACACCCCCATCCCTAGTGCCACACCCCCATCCCTAGTGCCACACCCCATCCCTAGTGCCACACCCCATCTCTAGTGTCACGCCCCCATCCCTATTACCACACCTCCATCTCTAGTGACACACCCCCATCTCTAGTGCCACACCCCCATCCCTAGTGTTACACCCCCATCTCTAGGGTCACGCCCCCATCCCTATTGCCACACCTCCATCTCTAGTGCCACACCCCCATCTCTAGTGCCACACCCCCATCCCTAGTGCTACACCCCCATCTCTAGGGTCACGCCCCCATCCCTATTGCCACACCTCCATCTCTAGTGCCACACCCCCATCCCTAGTGCCACACCCCATCTCTAGTGTCACACCCCCATCTCTAGTGCCACAGCCCCATCCCTATTGCCACACCTCCATCTCTAGTGCCACACCCCCATCCCTAGTGCCACACCCCATCTCTAGTGTCACACCCCCATCTCTAGTGCCACAGCCCCATCCCTAGTGCCACAGCCCCATCTCTAGTGCCACAGCCCCATCTCTAGTGCCACAGCCCCATCTCTAGTGCCACAGCCCCATCTCTAGTGCCACAGCCCCATCCCTAGTGCCACAGCCCCATCTCTAGTGCCACAGCCCCATCTCTAGTGCCACAGCCCCATCTCTAGTGCCACAGCCCCATCTCTAGTGCCACAGCCCCATCCCTAGTGCCACAGCCCCATCTCTAGTGCCACACCTCCATCTCTAGTGCCACAGCCCCATCTCTAGTGCCACAGCCCCATCCCTAGTGCCACACCCCCATCTCTAGTGCCACAGCCCCATCCCTACTGTCTACGATATTGTTTGCCACATGGGCTTAAATTAGGCTCCCTAGTGGCGCAGCGGTCTAAGACAATGCATCTCAGCGCTTGAGGCGTCACAACAGACTCTGGTTCACTCCCGGGCTGTGTCACAACCAGCTGTGATTGGGAGTCCCATAGGGTGGCGCACAATTGGTCCTCCGGGTTAGGGTTTGGCCCGGGGTTAGGCCGTCCTTGTAAAATAAAAATGTGTTCTTAACTGACTTGCCTACTTAATTAAAGGTTACATTTAACATTTTTACCATTTGTTTTTTTCTCAGTCACCCATGCTATTTCAATATTTCAATAATACATCATTTCATTTTTCCATTGTGTTAAAAGAGGTTTTAATGACGGCAGATTGATTGATTTCCATGTTTTTAGTGTACGTTTTTTCAAGAGGAGTGATGAGAAGAGAATCGTTCAGTCCATTGGGTAAAAAAATAATAATAATCTCACTACACCCTCATTTTCCATGTCTTGAAATATGCAGACAGACGGATAAAAAGTATGTTTACATTGTAATACTTCTGACAGCCAACTTTCTAGCTCTGCCCATAACTTTTGGACTTCATAGCATTCCCAGAATGCATGGATTACACTTAATACATGACTCTGCCATTGTGCTGTAGAATTTGTGAATATCGTCTCTTGTGTAATAAATTCTATACATTAGTTTATACTGGATTAAGCGAGCATTGATGTTAACTGTAATTTCATTACTTATGCTCCAACTTTCCCCCCATCTTGTGCCAAGATCAGTTATTTTTGTCTTGGTTCCAGTAGTTTATATTTTGTGTCTAAGAGATTGTCAGGTGGATAGGCTCTCTACAAAGGTTTTGTATATCTTACCTATCATATGAACATCCTTTTCTGACTCAAATAAAAATACCTCAAGGTTGCTCCTGTGATGTCCAAAACAAATGGAAGCGAAGGGCCATTTCCTCTGGACCACATTCACATCCTATATGAGATAGAATATCAAGCCACATTTTACACTCCTTATACCTAGGAGGTGACTCTTTCTTCAGCGTTGCTCTACACTGGGTGTACAAAACATTAAGAACACCTGCTCTTTCCATTACTTAAACTCACCAGGTGAATTCAGGTGAAAGCTATTTTTCCCTATTGATGTCACCTGTTAAATCCACTTTAATCAGTGTAGATGAAGAGGAGGAGACAAGTAAAAGAAGGATTGTTAAGACTTGAGACAATTGAGACATGGATTGTGTATATGTGCCATTCAGAGGGGGAATGGGCAAGACAAAATACTTTAGTGCCTTTGAACGAGGTCTGGTAGTAGGTGCCAGACGAACCAGTTTGTGTCAAGAACTGCAACGCTGCTGGGTTTTTCACACTGTGTATCAAGAATGGTCCACCACCCAAAGGACATCCAGCAAACTTAACACAACTGTGGGAAGCATTGGAGTCAACATGGACCAGCATCCCTGTGGAACGCTTTTAGCATCTTGTAGAGTCCATGCCCAACAAATTGAGGCTCTTCAGAGCGTAATTGTTCTGTTGTAGTGGAGAGAGACGTTAGTGGAGAGAGACGTTAGACCGTAGCCTGAATAAGACAGTGCGATATAAAATAAACCTGAGGCTATGGTAAGGCAGACACTAGGGACACCAGGGAGCTTATTTCATAACGAGTTAGACACCTCCTTTGTCTTCTGTTGTTATTCTGTCGTTCTGCCTCAAAGAAAGAAGGAGAGAGAGACCACAGGGAGATAAAGGGTAGAGTAGGAGAGGTAGTGAGGAAGGGAGACTGAAAATTAGACAGGAGATAGAGAGGTCTAAGAGAAAGAGAGATAGAAGAATAAAAAGAGTGAGGAGGAGGAGATGGAGGAGACAGAGAGAGAGAGATGATGGAGGAGAGAGAGAGAAAGAAAGAAGAGGAGATGAATGAGTGTGAGAGAGAGAGAGGAGGAGATGGAGAGAGAGAGAGAAGAGGAAGTAAAGGTGAGAGAATGAGAGGACATGAAAGAGAGAGATAGAAGAGGAGATGGAGGAAGAGAGAGAAGAGAGAGATTGAAGGAAGAGGTGAAGGAGGGAGAGACAGAGAGAGAGAGAGGAGGAGGAGATGAAGGAGGGAGAGACAGAGAGAGAGAGGAGGAGGAGGAGATGAAGGAGGGAGAGAAAGAGAGAGGACACACTGTTGGCCCAGTGGTAATTTCCTCTCCACATGAGAAATGCATGCTGGGATATGGAATCACCTCCAGGGGAGGGTAATGATGCATCGCTAGAACCTTGGCCCTGAGGAGCTGTGTGTGAGTGTGTGTCTGTTCCTTGCCCATCTTCGCTGCGTGTTCTAAGTAAATTGCCTGTTGTGGTTATTTCTCCCTGTCTGAGTGGTCGCTTTCTGTGTGTGTCTGTCCCTTCCATGTGTGAGTGTCTGCATGCGTCTGTACACGTGTGTATGTGTGACCTTGGCGATAAGGAGCCATTCTTCTAGCTATCTTCTCTTATGATGATGATGATGATGATGATGTGGTTTACCGTGAGGCCAAGGCATGGACAGAGAACAGAATCTGGGGGTGGTGGGGGGGGGGGGGGGGTGCCGCCAAGTTAACCACATGGTCATATGAACATGGCAAATATGCTTTTACTCATGGTGAAAATGTGATTCTGAAACGATGATGGGTGACGACAGTGACACTTGTGATGATTGTTGTAAATTTGCTGATGATGCTGATTGCTGACGATAAGTTGAGCAGTTTGACACAGAGGACTTTGTCACTATCGCTGCTTTCTGTAACTTGAGAGTTGAACAGAAGTGATTAGTGAGACTCTTGACTGCAGCATTATTCACTGTGGAGTGTTTTGTTTTTGAAATCATCTGTTGGAGGGAGAGGGGAGGTAGGGACAGGGAGAGGGGAGGGAGAGGGAGAGGAGAGGGAGAGGGAAAGGGGAGGGAGAGGGGAGGGACAGGGACAGGGAGAGGAGAGGGAGATGGGAAAGGAGAGGAGAGGGAGATGGAGGGAGAGGAGAGGGGAGGGAGGTGGGAGGGAGAGGAGAGGGGAGGGAGAGGGGAGGGAGATGGGAGAGGAGAGGAGATGAGAGGAGAGGGAGAGGGGAGGGAGATGGGAGGGAGAGGAGAGGGAGAGGAGACGGAGATGGGAGGGAGAGGGCAGGGAGAAGAGAGGGAGAGGGGAGGGAGATGGGAGGGAGAGGAGAGGAGAGGGAGAGGGGAGGGACAGGGACAGGGAGAGGGGAGGGAGATGGGACAGGAGAGGAGATGAGAGGAGAGGGAGACGGGAGGGAGAGGAGAGGAGAGGGGAGGGAGATGGGAGGGAGAGGGGAGGGACAGGGAGAGGGGAGGGAGATGGGAGAGGAGAGGGAGAGGGGAGGGAGATGGGAGGGAGAGGAGAGGGGAGGGATAGGAGAGGGGAGGGAGATGGGAGGGAGAGGGGAGGGAGAGGGGAGGGAGATAGGACGGAGAGGAGAGGGAGAGGGGAGGGAGATGGGAGTGAGAGGGGAGGGAGAGGGGATGGAGAGGTAGAGGGAGAGGGGAGGGAGAAGAAAGGGAGAGGGGAGGGAGAGGGGATGGAGAGGTAGAGGGAGAGGGGAGGGAGAAGAAAGGGAGAGGGAATGGGAGAGGGGAGGGAGAGGGGATGGAGAGGGGAGGGAGAGGGGAGGGAGAAGAAAGGGAGAGGGAATGGGAGAGGGGAGGGAGAGGGGGAGGGGAGGGAGAGGGGAGGGAGAAGAAAGGGAGAGGGAATGGAGAGGTAGAGGGAGAGGGGAGGGAGAGGTAGAGGGAGAGGGGAGGGAGAAGAAAGGGAGAGGGAATGGCACAAATTGAGAAAAAGACAAAGCATCACACAGAAACAGAACAGAAGACAAGGACATATTTGTTGCTTTCATTGCTGAAAGGTGTTCTCTCCTGTCTCCCTCCTCTCTCTCTCTCTCTCTCTCTCTCTCCTGTCTCCCTCCTCTCTCTCTCTCTCTCTCTCTCTCTCTCTCTCTCTCTCTCTCTCCTGTCTCCCTCCTCTCTCTCTCTCTCCTGTCTCCCTCCTCTCTCTCTCTCTCTCCTGTCTCCCTCCTCTCTCTCTCTCTCTCTCTCTCTCTCTCTCTCTCTCTCTCTCTCTCTCTCTCTCTCTCTCTCTCTCTCTCTCTCTCTCTATCCCTCCATCTGTCTGTCGGTCGCTCTCTCTCGCCTTTCTCAATCACTAGATAGGTTTCCATCCAAATGGCGACAGATTTTCATGTGAATATTCTGAAATCTGCATTAAAACAATATGCGCATTTTGAAATTGACTTGTTGCAGATAAAAGGCTGTGTGTGTGCGGTCAAAGTCCCATGTACCGTATAAAAAATACAAGTTAAATGGATTTCCATCGCATTTTTTTTTTTTTTACATGATATAGCGATATACACTCTTATTGGCACGTGTGCTCTAGAAAACAGTGCGCTGTTGGTTAGTGAGCACATATTGTCTACATGATGAGATTACTATGGACAAAATAGCAAGATTATGTTTTTTGGTCAAACAGCAGTCAAGCATCCATCATCATGTCAACAGAATAAGACCCTCAATATGTATTGGAAAGGAGCATAAAGCTCACCACATCCACCACCCTGTGAAGTTCATCACTTCCACCACCCTGTGAAGTTCCTCACTTCCACCACCCTGTGAAGTTCCTCACTTCCACCACCCTGTGAAGTTCCTCACTTCCACCACCCTGTGAAGTTCCTCACTTCCACCACCCTGTGAAGTTCATCACTTCCACCACCCTGTGAAGTTCATCACTTCCACCACCCTGTGAAGTTCATCACTTCCACCACTCTGTGAAGTTCATCACTTCCACCACCCTGTGAAGTTCATCACTTCCACCACCCTGTGAAGTTCATCACTTCCACCACCCTGTGAAGTTCATCACTTCCACCACCCTGTGAAGTTCATCACTTCCACCACCCTGTGAAGTTCATCACTTCCACCACCCTGTGAAGTTCCTCACTTCCACCACCCTGTGAAGTTCCTCATAACTTATTGTATCTGTAGCCTAATAAACGACATGCTTTTCTGACAGGTTGTAGTGGGAGGAGGACCACACACCATATCACTTCAAGATGATGGTTATTATATCAATATTTATATATTGCATAATTAATTTGATCGACACATAAAGATTCCACCCTGTCTAGTGTATTTTGTTGACATTTGGAAAGTTTTCCGAAACAATTCAATGGGCTTTATTGGCATGAGAAACATATATCTCTGTCCCCTCTCTCTGTGTTGTGTGTAACATTATTGATTACCTTTATTTAACCTTTATTTAACTAGGCAAGTCAGTTAAGAACAATTCTTATTTTCAATGACGTCCTAGGAACAGTGGGTTAACTGCCTTGTTCAGGGGTAGAACAACAGATTTTTACCTTGTCAGCTCAATTCAATCTTACAACCTTTCAGTTAACTAGTCCAACGCTCTAACCACTAGGCTACCTGCCGCCCCACGTTGTAAGCAAATTACTGTCTTTGGGTGCTATCATCTTGTTGTTGTTGACTGTCATTACTGCCATTGGCTTCCCTTCTATTAATATCGATCACACGCTCATCTATATACCTGCTAGTCACTCAATACACACACACACACGCACGCACGCACGCACGCACGCACACACACACACGCACGCACGCACGCACGCACGCACACACACACACACACACACACCCCAACACCTAATCTATAGCTTGATGCGGTATGGGGTACTCAGTGTTAATATATGACTCAGCTACACACACACACACACACACACACACACACACACACACACACACACACACACTGTTACTTAACAATTCCACATCCTCTTGTGACATGGCCATCGTATTAAAGGGGATTATTTAAATATGTCAGCTAAACAGAATCTCCACTTCTCTCCTCTCTTACTGTCTTCTCTTGGATTAAAGGAAAAAGTGCAGCTCTCATGTTTAAGTAAAGTTCTATATTGCATAGGCAGCAGAAGGTAAGGTCAGGGAGTTGTATATATTGTATGACAGGGATAGTTCACCCAAATTACAAAATGACATATTGGTTTCCTTACGCTGTAAGCAATCTATGGACAAGTTCCCTGGCACTGTTTCCAAATGCTAACGCATTTGTCACACAAAAGGTACAAATCATCCAAAGTATCTACAATAGAAGCCCACCAAAGTCACTTATAGATGATTTGAACAGGAGGCTGGAAAAATGCTAATATGAGTCAGTGAGTTCCTTTCAGCAGTCTTCCTGTATGTTATTGTTTGATATCTAGTCTTCCTGTAGGTTATTGTTTGATATCCAGTCTTCCTGTATGCGCTCCTGTCACGCCCTGACCTGAGATAGCCGGTTTTTCTCTGTTTGGTTAGGTCAGGGTGTGACATGGGGTGGGCATTCTATGTGTTGTAATTCTATGTTGGTTTTTCCTTTGATTGGCCTAGTATGGGCCAAGGAATCATACTTAGGAAGCCCTTTTTCCCACAGTCAGTTGTGGGATCTTGTCTTTGTTTGGTTGCATGTATTTTGCACTACGAACCTTTTCATTCGTTGTGTTGTTTATTGTTTTTTGCTGGTTCACCTTTAAAATAAAAGATGATGAACTCAACTCACGCTGCGCCTTGGTCTACCTTGAACGACGGACGTTACAGAAGATCCCACCACCAAAGGACCAAGCAGCGTGGGCCGATGGACTGGACATGGGAGGACATCTTGGATGGCAAAGGATCCTGGACGTGGGAGGAGATCCAGGCCGGAAGGGATCGCCTCCCATGGGAACAGGTGGAAACAGCGAGGGAGCTACAGCGACGATTTCAACAGGCAAGGCAACAACGGAGGACCGAGAGGCAGCGCCAAAGAAACATTGGGGGGGGGGGGGCACACGGGTAGATTGGCTAAGGCGGTTTTAAGACCTGAACCAACTCCCCGTGCTTACCGTGGGGAGCGAGTGACTGAACAAGCACCATGGTATGCAGTGATGCGCACTGTGTCGCCCATGCGCACTCACAGCCCGGTGCACTCGGTACAAGCTCCTCACCATTGCCGTGCTAGAGTTGGCCGTCAGCCAGGAAGAAGTGCGCCGGCTCAGTGTATCTGGTTTCCAGTGCGTCTCTACGGCCCAGGTTATCCTGCGCCTGCTCTACGCACGGTACCCCCCATTCACCAGCGCAGCACAGTTCGTCCTGTACCAGCGCCCCGCCCTTGCTGGGCTACAGTGACCATCCAGCCAGGACGAGGTGTGCCAGCCCTGAGCTCCAGACCTCCGGTGCGCCTCCACGGCCCAGTGTGCCCTGTGCCTGCTCTGCGCACCCAGTCTCCTGTGCGTCTCCCCAGTCCGGTGAGACCGGTTCCAGCTCCACGTAGGAAGCCTCCAGTAATGATCAATGGTCCAAAGCCTCCAGTGATAATCCATGGCACAAAGCCTCCAGTGATGATCCATGGCCCGGAGCCTGTAGGGATGATCCATGGCACAAAGCCTCCGGTGACGATCCATGGCCCGGAGCCTCCAGTGATGATCCATGGCACAAAGCCTCCAGTGATGATCCATGGTGCGGAACCTGTAGTGATGATCCATGGCACAGAGCCTGCAGCGACGGTCCCCAGTCCGGAGCCTCCAGCGACGCTCTCCAGTCCGGAGCCTCCAGCGACGCTCCCCAGTCCGGAGCCTCTAGCGACGCTCCCCAGTCCAGAGCCTCCAGCGACGCTCCCCAGTCCGGAGCCTCCAGCGACGCTCCCCAGTCCGAAGCCTCCAGCGACGCTCCGCAGTCCGGAGCCTTCAGCGACGCTCCGCAGCCCCGAGTCTTCAGCAACGCTCCGCAGCCCCGAGTCTTCAGCGACGCTCCGCAGCCCCGAGTCTTCAGCGGCGGTCCGCAGCCCCGAGCCTTCGGCGATGATCCGCGGTCTGGTTCCTCCGGCGACACAGAAGCGGGGGGATCAGCGGGCAGTGTGGGGGCTACGCCCCGAACCAGAACCGCCGCCAAGTATAGATGCCCACCCGGACCCTCCCCTGTAAGTTCAGGTTTGCGGCCGGGAGTCCGCACCTTTGGGGGGGGGGGGGGGTAACTGTCACGCCCTGACCTGAGAGAGACGGTTTTTCTGTCTTTGCTTAGGTCAGGGTGTGACATGGGGTGGGCATTCTATGTGTTGTAATTCTATGTTGGTTTTTCCTTTGGTTGGCCTAGTATGGTTTCCAATCAGAGGCAGCTGTCTATCGTTGTCTCTGATTGGGAATCATACTTAGGCAGCCCTTTTTCCCACAGTCAGTTGTGGGATCTTGTCTTTGTTTGGTTGCATGTATTTTGCACTACGAACCTTTTCATTCGTTGTGTTGTTTATTGTTTTTTGCTGGTTCACCTTTAAAATAAAAGATGATGAACTCAACTCACGCTGCGCCTTGGTCTACCTTGAACGACAGACGTTACAGCTCCATACATTAATAACAGTTATTGTTTGATATCTAGTCTTCCTGTATGTTATTGTTTGATATCTAGTCTTCCTGTATGCGCTCCATACATTCATATGAGTTATTGTTTGATATCTTGTCTTCCTCTATGCGCTCCATACATTAATAACAGTTATTGTTTGATATCTTGTCTTCCTGTATGCACTCCATACATTAATAACAGTTATTGTTTGATATCTAGTCTACCTGTATGCGCTCCATACATTAATAAGGACCTTTTTCTCTGTATCTGGTATGAGGCTCTCATTTTAAAGCTGAGCCCAGTCTTGTATCAAGACGTTAATGTCAGTGAGTTGTATATTGTGTTTATTAGCCAGTCTTGAATCTGAAAGGGCACTAGACGTTAATATCAGTGAGTTGTATATTGTGTTTATTAGTCAGTCTTGAATATGAAAGGGCACTAGACGTTAATGTCAGTGAGTTGTATATCTGGTATATTTACATGTCTAATGTCAGTGAGTTGTATATCTGGTATATTTACATGTCTCTAATGGAAACGGCAGTTGTAGGAGAAATGTTCTAAAGACCAAATCCGTTTTTATTCGTTCGACAGTTGGGTGGATTTTTATTTTGTTGAAGTTTCTTGATTGCGACAAATGATGATGTAAACAGGGTTTTTCAAATAAATGATGATTTTAGAACCATTTTTAAGGTACATGGGGCATGTGATGTTATCACGTAAAGTTACAGCACTCCACATTTAATTCTAAATGTCTAATACCTACAACATCTATTTCTGTCACTATAAAAATAATGCTTAAAGTTTCACCGCCGTCAAACTGTTTCAGATCTCTTCTAGCTCTACCTGAGTTCAAGTCGCCGTATCGATACAGTAAGTAGGCACATGCGAATGATTAGAATATGGCAAACAGTCAATTCTTGCATTCTATCCATCCTGGCTTTTTGTGGGCTACCTGAGACATGAAACAGACAGGTGGGCAGGGCATACAAGCTGTCACCACTTTATTCATGCACAATTTTCTACATGTTTTTTTTTTAACACTTCAACCACTTCGACATTCTAGGTTTTTGTGAAAAAATATTTGTTTTAGATGTGACGTCATTGTGTCCAGCTGTTTTTATCGACACAAGACGGTTCAGTGGAAACACACTGTGGCCAGCTATTGTCGAATCTACATTCTATACGGACCTTGTAAATGTCGACAAAAGAAATCACTGGACAAGTTAATGGAAACTGATGATGGTGGAAGACAAGGGCATCCACTTAGAACAATCTCCCTCTCTCCTTCTCTCTTACTCTCTCTCTAACTCTCTCTCTCTAACAATCTCTCTCCTCTCTCTCGCTCTCCTTCTCTCTCTATAACTCTCTCTATATATAACTCTCTCTCTCTCCCTTCTCTCTCTATAACTTTTTCTCCTTCTCTCTCTCTCTATAACGCTCTCTCCTCTTTCTCTCTCGCTCTATCTCTCTCCTCCTCTCTCTAACTCTCTCTCTCTCTCGCTCTCTATAACTCTCTCTCTCTCGCTCGCTCTCCTTCTCTCTCTAACTCTCACTTTCTCTCTCCTTCTCTCTCTCTCACTCTCTCTATAACTCTCTCGTCTTCTCTCTCTCTGTATAACTCTCTCTCCTTCTCTCTCTCACTCTATAACTCTCTCTCTAACTCTCTCTATAACTCTCTCTCCTTCTCTCTCTATAACTCTCACTCACTCTCTCTATAACTCTTTCTCTTTCTCTCTCTCTCTCTCTCTATAACTCTCTCTCCTCTCTCTCTCTCCTCTCTCTAACTCTCTCGCTCTCTATAACTTTCTCTCTCTCAGTCTCTAACTCTCTCTCCTTCTCTCTCTCTCTCTCTCTAACTCTCTCACTCTCTCTCTAACTCTCTCTCCTCTCTCTCTCACTCTCTCTATAACTCTCTCTCTCTCTCCTCTCTCTATAACTCTCTCTCCTTCTCTCTCTCTCACTCTCTCTAACTCTCTCTCCTCTCTCTCTCTCTCGCTCACTATAACTCTCTCTCGCTTGCTCGCTCTCCCTCTCCTCTCGCTAACTCTCTCACTCTCTCTCTAACTCTCTCTCCTCTCTCTCTCACTCTCTCTATAACTCTCTCTCTCTCCTCTCTCTATAACTCTCTCTCCTTCTCTCTCTCTCACTCTCTCTAACTCTCTCTCCTTCTCTCTCTCTCTCGCTCACTATAACTCTCTCTCTCTTGCTCGTTCTCCCTCTCCTCTCTCTAACTCTCTCACTCTCTCTCTAACTCTCTCTCCTTCTCTCTCTCTCACTCTCTCTATAACTCTATCTCTCTCACTCTCTCTATAACTCTCTCTCCTTCTCTCTCTCTCTGTATAACTCTCTCTCCTTCTCTCTCTATAACTCTCTCTCTCACTCTCTCTATAACTCTCTCTCCTTCTCTCTCTATAACTCTCTCTCTCACTCTCTCTATAACTCTCTCTCCTTCTCTCTCTATAACTCTCTCTCCTTCTCTCTCTCTGTATAACTCTCTCTCCTTCTCTCTCTATAACTCTCTCTCACTCTCTCTATAACTCTCTCTCCTTCTCTCTCTATAACTCTCTCTCTCTCTCTCTATAACTCTCTCTCTCTCTATATATATATATATATATATATAAAACTCTCTCTCTCTCTCTCTCTCTCTATAACTCTCTCTCCTTCTCTCTCTATAACTCTCTCTCTCTTTCACTCTCTCTATAACTCTCTCTCCTTCTCTCTCTATAACTCTCTCTCTCACTCTCTCTATAACTCTCTCCTTCTCTCTCTATAACTCTCTCTCTCTCTCTCAACGGGCCAAAATAACCATACATTGAACAATAACAATAAGCATACAGTAGAGAACATGTGCAGGTTGATTGGTCTGTCAGACACTGTCCCTCATCTTATGGCAGGCAGCAATGTAGTGCGCTGCCAACCCACAGCTCTCTGCGTCCTCCCCCAACAGGACGGGTAGCCTATTCTCATCATAGAGGTCTTTGAAACCTTGAATAAGGGTTTCAAATTTGGGGAAATGACACTCTCTAATTGATTTATATTTTGGACATTTTGTCAGGAAATGCAGCTCCGTCTCAGGTTCTGCTGTTGTGCAGTGGTTGCACAGCCTTTCCTCTACAGGGAGCCAGGTTTTCCTGTGTCTTCCCTTCTCAATAGCAAGGCTGTGCTCACTGAGCCTGTACTTTGTCAAGGTTTTTCTAAGGTTTTGATCAGTAACCATGGTCAAATAGTTAGCGACGGTGTACTGTCAATTTAGGGCCAGATAGCACTGCATTTTTCTTTGTGCTTGTGTTTCCCAATAAGCAATGTAGTTTTGTTTTGACTGTGTTGTAATTTGATTTATTCTGATTGATTGGATGTTTTGGTCCTGAGGCTTCAGTGTGTTAGTAGAACAGGTTTGTGAACTCAGCCCCAGTACCAGCTGGATGAAGGGACTCTTTTCTTTGCTCAGCTCTTGGTATTGCAGGGCTTGGTAGTGATATGAGAGGGGGTCACTGTATTTTAGATGTTTCCAAAACTTAATTGCTCTTTTTTGAATTTTTATTATTAGTGGATATTGGCCTAATTCTGCCCTACATGCATTGTTTGTAGTTTTCCTCTGGACATGTAGGAGAATCTTACAGAACTCTGCATGTAGGGTTTCAATGTGGTGTTTGTCCCATTTGATGAAATCTTGTTTTGCAAGTGGACCCCACACCTCGCTGAAATAAAGTGCAATTGGTTCAATGACACATTCAATTAGTTTTAGCCAAATTTTAATAGGTATTTCAATTTGAATTTGCTTTTTAATGGCGTAGAATGCCCTGCGTGCTTTCTCTCTCAGTTCATTCACTGCCTCATTAAGGTGTCCAGTTGAGCTTATTTTTTAAACCTAAGTAATTGTAGTGTGCAGTGCTCTATATATTTTGTACCAATTGAGAACTTTGGTCTAATTCCCTGAGATCTGGATCTTCTCTGGAAAATCATTATTTTTGTATTTTTGGGGTTTACTCTCTCTCTCTCTCCCTCTCTCTCTCTCCTTCTCTCTCTCTCTCTTCCAGTGCATGCTGGGAGTATTTTGGAGTTTGAGTGTTTGGTGTGGAGGGCTCTGTCCTAACTAACTTTGTTGATTATTTTCTTTACATGGTATTTTCTATGGTGGAGGGTTAATGCAATATTTGTTTTAGTGGTATCCACAGCTTTTTCAAAGTTAGGGTGGAAGAGGACAGAGTTAGTTTCCTGGGGTTTGGAAGGTGTGGTGTGCGCGGAGGAGATGCTGTCGATATGGCATGGATTCAGGTGTGTTCCTGAGAATGGAGTTAAGGTGGAGGAGGTTCTGCTCACGGTCGGTGAACAGGTAGGAGCTGAATTTATACATTCTGCTTCTAGAATGATACAAAGCTGTGGTTGTGTTCATGAAAAGAGCAAATTTGGTTGGTAGGCTAATTGCTAGCGGAATATTTGTACGGGATGTGTTGGTGACAGTTTCACCCCTTTCACCTCTTTTGACAAGAGTGGTTGTTGCAAATTTGCCTCCGTTTATTACAGATGATCAAATCAGGAAAGAGTTGAGTCGTTTTGGTAAGTTTGCTAGCGGTTTTCGTGTACTGTCGGCAGGTTTTCAGGCAGATGCCGTTAAGCACATTGTTTTGTTCCGGAGGCAAGTGTTTATGTTTCTGAACAACAATGATCAACAGCTAAATGTGCATTTTAAAGTGAGGCATGGGGAGGGGCTCTATGTCGGGTTTGCCAGCACAGATAGTCTATGGTGTTTTTAGTGTGTGGATTTGGGGCATAAGAGCTTTGCGTGCCCACATAAAGGCCGTAGACAAGGTGAGGGTTCAAGCGCCAGTGGGGGAAATCGAAGTCAACGTGCAGGGGGTAATGAGATGCGGACAGCAGAGGCTGGGCCTAGTCATGCCAGGGATGGTGGTGTAGATGAGGCTGGGCCAAGTAATGCCAGGGATGGTGGTGTAGATAAGGCTGGGTCTAGCCAGGCTAGAGATGGTTGGGTAGCTGAGGCTGGGTCTAGTCAGGCTAGAGATGGTGAGGTAGCTGAGGCTGGGTCTAGTCAGGCTAGAGATGGTGGGGTAGCGGAGGCTGGGTCTAGTCAGGCTAGAGATGGTGGAGTAGCGGAGGCTGGGTCTAGTCAGGCTAGAGATGGTGGGGTAGCTGAGGCTGGACCTAGTTATGCTATGGAGGGTGGTGTAGATGAGGCTGGGTCTAGTCAGGTTATGGTAGTGGATGGGGAAGTGTAAGAGACTAAGGGGGGAGGAGGAGGGTGTCAAGCGGAAAAGGAAAAAGGGTGTGGTCAAAGGCACCATGGAAACTTTGCCTGTTGCTGTGAGGGATGCCCTGACCAGAGAGGAAGGGCAGGTGGTCAAGGTAGGAGATAGAGATGAGGAGGAAAGTGAGTCTGAGGAAGAGGATGAGTTATTTTTTTCAGACTCCTCTTCAATGGGCCCGGAGCTGACAGCCAGTCAAGCAGAGGGGTCTAAGTACACGTTGAGAGAACTGACAAGGTTCCTGAATGAGACCAAGGGGAAAAAAGTTCATCTTGGGGATTTTTTTCTGATCCAAGAAAGTTTGTAAGATCAGTACAACATGCTATGAAAAATGAGGGGCATGGTGTCCTCTCACCCAGGAAACGGTTTAGGTTGAGGAAGTGGGTCACAACAGTGCGTAAGGGTTTACCTTCAGACACTGTTTAGATGTATATTTTCTTTCTGACACTGGGGTTTTTTGAGCTTTGCTATTGGTCTTTCTTTGCTGGCTTTTCTCCAACTACTTATGGAGACTCTTCGGGTAGGCTCGCTCAATATAAATGCCGCCAGAGATGCGGGAAAGAGGAGTGTGTTGGGTGAATATGTAAAACAAAAAAAAGTACAGGTGTTGTTTCTGCAGGAGACACATAGTGATGTGTTGAATGAAGTCGATTGGGGGCTCTGGTGGAAAGGGGCAAGTGTGTTGAGCCATGGGACAAATCTTAGTGCAGGGGTGGCTGTCCTTTTTGTACCGGGTCTGTCTGTAAAGATTTGCTCCTCAAAGGAGGTGTGTAGGGGTAGGCTGCTTGTTGTAAAAGCAGAAATTAACAACATGGGTTTTGTCTTTATAAATGTGTATGCGCCAAATACAGGGAGAGAAAGAGGGGTTCTATTTGGGAGTCTTAGACAGGAACTCTCACAGGTAGCGCCTGAGGAGACGCTGATGGTCGGAGGGGACTGGAACTGTACAATGGATTTTACAAAAGACAGAAATGGAGAAGAGCCTCATTCAGTGTCAGTGGGAGTGTTAAGGGACATCATTAATCAGTCCGACCTAGTGGATGTTTGGAGAACTAAACATCCAAACACAAGACAGTATACATGGGTGAAAGTTTTTGGGGCTAGGGTGAGTGCAGCCCGACTTGATTGGTTTTACATGTCTAGGAATCGGAGCAATAGGCTGTTGGGCGCTACCATTCTCCCGGTGGGGTTTTCGGATCACCACATAACCATGGCTCGGCTGTCTATTTCACCAGGGTCCAGGCAGGCATCCTATTGGAAGTTCAATGTAAAGCTCTTACAAGATGCCACTTTTTGCTCAGGTTTCCAGACCTTTTGGGAAAGGTGGGGGCAGCGAAAAGAGGAGAATGAGTCTCTGAGTCTATGGTGGGATGTGGGGAAAGTCCAAATTTGTATTTTCTGTCAACAGTACACAGCTCTCTCATTCTCAGTGGCTAGGAGAGTATTGGGGGAACTAGAGCGTTGTATTAGTGAGATGGAGGTAGAGATGGTGGGGCAAGGCAATGTAGGCCTCCAGGCTAATTTAGGGACCTGGGCATTTTTTTCCAGGTTAAAGCAAAGGGAGCACTTGTAAGAGCTAGGTTCTCCATGCTCAAGGAGATGGATGCTCCCAGCTCCTTCTTTTTTGGTTTGGAAAGACAGAGCAGTGAAGCCAAAGGTATGCATTGTCTACGGCTGTCTGATGGGCGGGTGACCTCTGTGGTGGGTGAGATGAGGGAGCGGACTGTAGAGTTTTATACTGAGTTGTATAGGGCAGAAGTGTGTGATCCTATGTGTGCTCAGGTCTTGTTTGCAGGACTCTCAAAGCTCTCTCTGGCACAGAGGGATGATTTGGACGTTCCTCTGTTGTCCCATGAACTGGCAGAGGCCGTAACCCAGATGTCCCCTGGGTGTTCCACGGGTTGATGAACTCCCAGTGGAGTTTTATAAAACATTTGGAGGAATAATTGGACAGGACTTCTTTTGCGTGTTACATGAATGCATCAGGGTAGGAGAGTTGCCAATGAGCTGCCGTCGGGCGGCTCTGACTCTCCTGCCCAAAAAAGGGGACTTGTGTGAACTTAAGAACTGGAGGCCTGTGGCATTACTCTGTGCGGACTACAAGATATTTGCCAAGATCCTCTCTAACAGACTGAAGTCCCATCTGGACTCGATAGTACATAAGGACCAAACATATTGTGTACCGGGACGCTCAATCATAGACAACTTGTTCTTAATCAGGGACATGTTGGACTTGTCGAGAGGTTCGAATGTGAACTTTGGGCTGGTCTCTTTAGATCAAGAGAAGGCTTTTGATAGAGTGAACCATGAGTATATGTTTAATGTGATGTCTGTGTTTGGGTTTGGGGAATGGTTTTTGACCTGTGTGAAGCTGTTGTATGCTGGGGCGTCATGCATGGTCAAGGTGGGAGGGGGGCTCAGTAGGCCAGTCTGGGTGAGACGGGGCATTAGACAAGGATGCCCTCTATCTGGGCAGTTATACACATTAGCCATTGAGCCTTTTTTGGGACTGCTATGCAGGAGACTGTAGGGAGTGTGCTGGACAGGCATGTGTGTGGTGAAAGGCATAGCAGTGTCAGCATATGCAGATGACGTCTCTGTGATGGTCAGGGATGGTCAGGATATGCAGGCACTAGAGACTAGTCTGAAGGTGTACGAGGGAGCTTCTTCATCTAAGGTGAACTGGGGCTTAAAGTGTTGGGGGTGTACCTGGACTCGGAGAAGTGGGTCAGGAAGAACTGGGAGGGGCTGTCACAGGCAGTGGTGTCAAGACTGGCTGAGGAGAGCTGGCGGATTAGGGTTGGACCGGCAGCTGTTCCTCATGAAGCTGGAGAGGCTGAGTACAGCAGGTCTCTCAGATTTTTACTCTGCAGTGCTGAGGGCCTGGCAGCTGCTAAGGCCCACACGAGAAGCGGGTGTGGAGCCTGGACTGTGGGTGTGGGAGGAGCCTATCTTCCACAACCCAGCCATCCCTTTGAGATCGGTTCAGTCGGCCACCCTGCAGAGGCAACTGATGGCAGCAGGTTTACTAAGGCTGGGTGACCTGAGACTGCTGGGAGAGGAGGGGTGGAAAACCCCGGAAGTCTTGGCACAACAAACAGGAATAACATCTCTTAGGCTGCTGGAGAAACTCCTGGAGGTCCAGGAGGCACTGTCTGAGCCAGTAAGGGGGGTGTTTGAGTGGCCAAAGGGGGAGGGGCCACCAATGTTTCCGCCACTGCAGGTGACGGCAGAGACTGGAGACTGGCAAGGGGGTCTGGAGGACTTGTTAGATTTTATCACTCCGAGCCTAGGGGAGTTTGAAGGGGTGGGAGGTAAAGCCCTCTACAACCTCTGCATTAAGGTAAGGAACATTAGGAGCCTAACAGGAGTGAGGACACATCAGTGGCAGGGGGTATGTGGGACGGAGAGTATGGTGGGTTTTAGATGGAGGTGGCTTTACAAACCCCCAGTACCAAAGAGGTCAGGGGACCTCCAGTGGAGGGTTCTTCATGGAGCCCTGGCCACTAACAGCTGGTTGGTACAGGTTGAACCGGGAGTCGGGCAGGGGTGTCCTTTCTGTGTAATGAAAGAAACTGTGATTCTTGTGTTTTCTGTGTGCACCAGGTTAATTCCATTAATGTCTCTGTTGGAATGTCTGTGTGAGAGGTTGGGGGAGGTTTTTACGGTTGGGATGTTTATAATGGGATACAGGTATTCGATTAAGGAGAAGGTCAAATGTGTTTTGTTGAATTTTCTGTTTGCTCAGGCGAAGTTAGCTATTTGGCTAACAAGGTTCAAAGGTGGGAGGATAACAGACCCTTTACTATTGTTTAATGGGATCTTCTCTGCGTGCCTTAGGGTTGAGTTTGAGTTCTATAAAATGATCAAAAGTGTGGAGATGTTTCAGGAGATATGGTGTGTTGGGGGGCTGTCTGTATAGCTGGGGAAGATGTTTGAGGAGATATGGTGTGTTGGGGGGGCTGTCTGTATAGCTGGGGAAGATGTTTCAGGAGATATGGTGTGTTGGGGGGCTGTCTGTATAGCTGGGGAAGATGTGTTGGATATACGGTTGTAGGAGCGGGTATTGTGATATTGGTTTGTATCATGTGGTAGATGGAAAGGTGAGTATGGTACATGTATGCAGTACAGGATATATTTGGGGGTTTTATTTTTAAAGGGGGGGGGGGGAGTTTTAAATGAAATGAGATTGTTTCAGTAAAGAAAGACAAAAAGTCAAAGTCTCTCTCTCTCTCTCTCTCTCTCTCTCACTCCCTCTCCTTCTCTCTCTCTCTCTCTCTCACTCCCTCTCCTTCTCTCTCTCTCTCTCTCTCCGTCTCTCTCTCTAACTCTCTCTTGCTCTCTCTATAACTCTCTCTCCTTCTCTCTCTATAACTCTCTCTCCTCTCTCTCTTTCCTCTCTCTCTCCTCTCTTTCGCTCCTTCTCTCTCTCTTTCTCTCTGTCTTTTTCTGCCCTGTGGGGTGTGTGGCCCCGTAGGCTTCGATCTTATTCATCATCCTAACGATGTGTGTGTGTGTGTGTGTGTGTGTGTGTGTGTGTGTGTGTGTGTGTGTGTGTGTGTGTGTGTGTGTGTGTGTGTGTGTGTGTGTGTGTGTGTGTGTGTGTGTGTGTGTGTGTGAAAATCATCAAAGGGTAGGTGGGATGGAAGGAGGGAGGGAAAAGGGAGAGATGGATGGAGGGAGTGACATGCTTGTGTGCATCTGAGTAATCAGACAAGTTGTTTTGTTGTCTTAATCATCTCCACATGATGGCGGTGTGTGTGTGCTTACACTGTCCATATGTGTACAGTAGTAGTGGTGAGCGGTTATATCCCCGCGGGTGGGCAGGTTTAGGGTCATGAAATATTGTGAAAAAACAATACATAAAAATACTATAATTATTGTGCAATTCATATCTATAGGCTACATTGAGGTTTCCATTAAAGAACACCCTCTGTGTTGTGTTAGCCAAGCAACTCTTTATCCACGATATAGCAGGGAGTGTAAAGTCTCTTACACCATCAGACAATGATCGATAATGCCACAATCTTTTTTTATCATGCATTTCTCCCAGCCAATGATCAGTCATTTGTGTAAGTGCCGTGCATGATGAATGTCCGATAACTAGTGTACAGTATGTGCCTAAGTGAGTGTGTGAGTGTGTGTGCGACTATGTGAGCTCACCCTTCATCGCTGGTTCTATCTAGAGATGATCTCAGATTTTCTAATGGTTGTCCTGTAGGACTATTGACTCAGTGTATAATGGTGCTGACCCTTCCAAAGAGTGTTAAACTATCTCCACTAACCCTATAAAAACACCAATACACCCTAATACATCCTATATTGCCCACTCTAAAGAGTGTTAAACTATCTCTTCAAACCCTATAATACAGTACAATATATACAGCTAAGGTTTATTTACCTTTAACATCTACGAAAACAACATGAACACACAAGTTGTCAGTATTGTATTCAGTACTCTAACTGATTGTGTAACCACTCCCATTACGCACTCCCAAATGTATAGTGCATTCAGAAAGTGTTCAGACCCTTCCCTTTTCCCACATTTTGTTACGTTACAGCCTTATTCTAAAATTGATTAAATAAAAAAACATCCTCAACAATTGACACACAATACCTCATAATGACATCACAATACCTCATAATGACATCACAATACCCCATAATGACATCACAATACCTCATAATGACAAAGCAAAAACAGGTTTCAGACTGTGGCGAAGGTTCACCTTCCAACAGGATAATGACCCTAAACACACAGCCAAGACAACGTAGGATTGGCTTCAGGACAATCTCTGAATGTCCTTGAGTGGCCCAGCCAGAGCCCAGACTTGAACCTGATAGAACATCTCTGGAGAGACCTGAAAATAGTTGTGCAGCAACGCTCCCTATCCAACCTGACAGAGCTTGAGAGGATCTGCAGAGAAGAATGGGAGCAACTCCCCAATTACAGGTGTGCCAAGCTTGTAGCGTCATACCCAAGAAGACTCGAGGCTGTAATGGCTGCCAAAGGTGCATCTATAAAGTACTGAGTAACGGGTCTGAATTCTTCTGTAAATGTGATATTTCCCAAAAAATATTCCCATTTTCTTTTTTTAATAAATTAGCAAAAATGTCTAAAAACCTATTTTTGATTTGTCATTATGTTGTGTAGATTGATGAGAGAAAAAAAACAATTGAAAACATTTTTTGAATAAGGCTGTAACGTAATAAAATTAGGAAAACGTCAAGGGGTCTAAATACTTTCCAAATGCACTGAATATAGGAATTGAGATGTCATTAATAGTAGTGTTCCTCTCTATCTCTCTCTCACCCCGTCTTCTTTTCCTTTCCCCTTCACTTTCTGGCTGTCTGGGTTTAGTCCTGGTTAATCCTTCTGAAGCACTTGAGTGGTGTGTGACGCATGCACACACAAACACACACACCTCAGTAGCACTATCTACATGAATGCAGAGCCCTCTGCTCTATATGACTCAGAGAATGAAGCCTTTGATCCGTGTAACGCAGACGCTGGGAGTCGGGAAGCAAGTGCAAGTGGTGAGTTTAATAATAAACGAAATATGTAACAATAAAAGAAACAAGAGAAGCGTACGAAAATGAAACATCAATACTGCCTGGGGAATAAACCTAAGTGAGTGCCAGATATAGGAGAGGTAATGAGTGAGGAAATGGAGTCCAGGTATGCCTCGTCATGAGGAGCAGGTGTGTGAAATGAGCAGGAGTAGACGTGACAGTACCCCCCCCCCCCCACTGACACGTGGCTCCAGCCGCTGGACAGCACCGGCCAGGGGGAAGGCCCCGAGGGTGAGGAGCGGGCCGGTCCGGACAGTGAAGGTGGAAAGCACAGATGATGTTAGGATCCAGAATGCCCTTCACCAGAACCCAACACCGCTCCTCAGGACCGTACCCCTCCCAGTCCACCAGGTACTGGAGCCAACCCGCACGACGTCGGGAGTCCAGGATTGATCTGACGGCATAGGTGGGACCTCCCTCAACGTCCAAGGGTAGCGGAGGGGTGTTGTGGGGGACAGCCTCAGCCAGGGGACCAGAAACCACCGGCCTGAGGAGAGAAATATGGAGGGTAAGGAGGGTGAGATACAGTAGTCACTGGGGCGCTGTAATCTATATGTAACTTTGTTGACCCTCCAGAGAACATTGAATGGCCCCACAAACCGGGGGCTCAGCTTCTTACAGGGCAGGCAGAGTGGGAGGTTCCTGGTGGAGAGCCAGACACGATCTCCAGGATAGAACCAGGATAGAACGGGCAGCTCACTGTGGTGGCAATCCGCCTGCTCCTTCTGGCGATGGACGGCAAGCTGGAGCCTCACATGAGCATCACTCCAAACCTCCTTTGCACGCTGGAACCATTTGTCCACCGCAGGGGCTTTGGTCTGGCTCGGAGTCCACAGAGCCAGGACCGGCTGATAACCCAGGACACACTGGAAGGGAGTCCTCTTCTGAATAGAGTATGGAGTGCCGGCTCATTCCATCTGCTGGATGCTGTTACAGTCCGGAAGGTAAGTGCGTACTCTGCAGCGGTCTGGTCATCCTGCTGTAGTTGGAATAGGCACACAGCCCCCCTCTCTGCCCTCCAGTGGATGATCGAAGATACCTCTGAACAGACCCATGAACCCATCATATGAATCCAGCTCCATCTTTCCTCTCTACCAGACGGCCGTAGTCCACTCCAACCCCTGCCCAGTCAGTAGAGAAATAACCGTGGCAACCTTGGACCTCTCAGTGGTGGGGGCTCCCATCTGGTGCGCAAAATAGAGGGAGCACTGGAGTAGGTAGCCACAGCATTTATAAGGGGTTCCGTCATATTTTTCTGGGAGGGACAAATGGGCATCGCTGACCTGGGCAGACTGCTGAATGGACTGGTGTGCTGGCTCGCTGGTTCGGCATGTGGCAGAGTATCCTCCTCTAGTTGAAGGCAACGCCTCTCGTGTATGTTCGAGACATTGAAGACTGCGAAGAACCTGTTCCATAGCTGTCCCCAGTTGTGCCAGCTGGTCGTGGTGTTGACGAAGTAGGTGTCCCTGTTGGTCGACCATCTGGGAGATGTCCTGATTTCCTGCTACTTCCATTTGTTCTGTAATGTAGACACTGGGAGTCGGGAAGCAAGTGCAGGTGATGAGTTTAATAATAAACGAAACATGGAACAATACAAGAAACAACAGAATTGTACGAACATGAAACAACATCAATACTGCCTGGGGAATAAACGTAACTGAGTGCCAGATATAGGGAAGGTAATGAGTCCAGTTGTGGCTCATCATGAGGAGCGTAATGATGGTTACCAGGACCGGGGGTTTAGTAAACTGGCGACACTGAACACCGGAGAGGGGAAGCAGGAGTAGACGTGACAATCAGGTTAAATTACAGCTTCTGACTGCTAAAACCAAGACACACACACACACACACACACACACACACACACACACACACACACTGTTCATATATTATTCATATTTTTTATTATAATCATCATCGTCGTCGATTAAATTACATTTTAACACCTTAATTATAAGAGTAGCTACAAGCTTGGCACACCTGTATTTGGGGAGTTTCTCCCATTTCTATTGTTGAGGTGTATGTTGTTAGATAGCAGCTTTTTTCACTGTAATAAGTCTTATTGCCTCTGTGGGCTACTCGGCAGGTGCACAAGCTAATCATGGACTTATTAGCTAGTTTGGTTATAAGCAACACAGAAACAGATTATCTCTCCACCCAGTCACACACATATGAACAGGCGCACACATACACACACACACAGACAAACACACAATATTACTTCGATCTGGTTTTGATATATTTAAAATATCAACTAAGAGAGCAATGTCAATCTCCATCAATCACTCCACATACATACTAGTTAACCAGGGATTACTCTGTCTGTCTGTTCAGAGTGAAATAACAAGCTCTTTGTTTTTTGTTGTTTCCCCACTTTGACTGAAAATAGACTGAAATAGAAGAGGTAGAGAAGTGAAGTGGAAGAGAAGTGGTAGTGGAAAAGTAGAGAAGAGGCAGAGAAGAGACAAGGAGAGGGAGAGAAGAGAAGTGATAGAGAAGAGGTAGAAAAGAGAAGAGAAAAGGAAGAGGAGGTAGAAAAGAGAAGAGAAAAGGAAGAGAAGAGGTAGAGAAGAGGTAGAGAAGAGAAGAGGTAGAGAAGAGGTAGAGAAGAAGTGGTAGAGGTAGAGAAGACGTAGAGGAGAGGAAAGGAAGAGAACAGGTAGAGGAGAGGTAGAGAAGAAAAGAGAGAGAAAAGTGTAGTGGCTTCCTTATTGGTTGACCATAGCCACTGCCCAAGCCTGTAGTGGTGTTGTTTCAGACGCATACAGTCCACATACAGTCCACGTACGATGTTCCTAAACGGAAGAAACATTCAATGATATCCAGGGATATGGTGCAACAAAAAGGTTAATTCTTATATCTAACAAAACATTATTCTCCAATCAACTTAATTCATAGATTACTTGACATATATATGGATAGGATACCTTCTCCTCCTAGGCACGCTGCTTGGTCCTGGTGTGGTGGGATCTTCTGTCACGATCATCGTAATAACATTCGGACCAAAGCGCGCATGATATGGGTTCCACATGTTTATTAAGTAAAACGCACAAAAACAATAAAGAATGAACGAAACGTGAAGCAAATGAAGTGCTCACAGGCAACTACACATAAACAAGATCCCACAAAACACAGTGGGGAAATGGCTGCCTAAATATGATCCCCAATCAGAGACAACGAAAAACAGCTGCCTCTGATTGCGAACCATACCAGGCCAACATAGAAATAAAACAACCTATATTACACACCCTAGTCACACCCCGACCTGACCGAAATAGAGAATAAAAAGGCTCTTTATGGTCAGGGCGTGACAATATGTCTGTGTGATCAAAAGACTATACCGCACGCGTGTCTAGCTAGGACTCCTCCCCCCGAAGGCCCAACTTCCTGTGTTTAACCTAATACACTTACCACAGAACAATGAATGGACAAGAGGAGGGAGGGGGGGTCAACAACTAAGTTACACTAGTATCAAAAGAATAAGAATATATATCTCTGGAGACTTATATTTCCCTCACTAACTTTAAACATCAGCTATCTGAGCAGCTAACCGATCGCTGCAGCTGTACATAGTCCATCTTTAAATAGCCCACCCAATCTACCTACCTCATCCCCATATTGTTTTTATTTACTTTTCTGCTCTTTTCCACACCAGTATCTCTACTTGCACATCATCATCTGCTCATTTATCACTCCAGTGTTAATCTGCTAAATTGTAATTACTTCGCTACTATGGCCTATTTATTGCCTTCCTCCTCACGCCATTTGCACACACAACTCTGTGTTGTTGTTTGTGTCGCACTGCTTTGCTTTATCTTGGCCAGGTTGCAGTTGTAAATGAGAACTTGTATATAGACTTTCTTTTTTTCTATTGTGTTATTGACTGTACGCTTGTTTATTTCATGTGTAACTCTGTGTTGTTGTTTGTGTCGCACTACTTTGCTTTATCTTGGCCAGGTCGCAGTTGTAAATGAGAACTTGTTCTCAACTAGCCTACCTGGTAAAATAAAGGTGAAATAAAATAAAAAATTAAATAAAAATCAGGTAAATATAAAGGTACGTGTACCTAATATTTCATCATATACATTCATATTGCATATACGTAACTGGAGCTCTGTTTGTTATGTCTTTTATAAAAAATGTCCAAGTCGGTTCTAACATACCGGCCCTTAATTATTACCTGTTCTGAATGCATAACAATTACTTAATTGTCATGACTTCTACCAAAGTCGATGCCTCTCCTTGTTCGGGCGGTGTTCAGCGGTCGAAGTCGCTGGTCTTCTAGCCATCACCGATCCATTTTGCATTTTCCATTTGTTTTGTCTCATTTTTCCACACACCTGGTTCTCATTTCCCTCATTATGTGTTGTGTATTTAACCCTCTGTTTTCCCCATGTCTTTGTGTGGTATTGTTTATCTGCTCATGTATGCGCACGTTAGGCTGGTTACGCTGGGTTATGTTAAACCCTTATTTGTATTTCGTGTTAGTTTGTGCCGTGTGCTTTTGGGTCGCCAAATAAAAGGCTCCGTTTTGCTACCAACTATCTGCTCTCCTGCGCCTGACTTCCTACAGCCCTTCACGCATATCCTGACATTAATATTCAAAAATAGAGCCAATACACAAAACATTCTATACCAGAGTAATATTACAGTTCATAGCTATATAGAAATATACAAGGTCCCATATAGGACAAGAGTCCATTGATCTCAGTATCGGAGTTGAAGTGTTCAGGTATTCAACTTTAAAACATTTCAAGAGTTTGACGTCCAAAAATGTAAGAGTACGACATCCAAGAATCAGAGGTGCACGTGATTCAAAGATGGAGCACTGTGTGCGCGCGTGTGTGTGTGTGTGTGTGTGTGTGTGTGTGTGTGTGTGTGTGTGTGTGTGTGTGTGTGTGTGTGTGTGTGTGTGTGTGTGTGTGTGTGTGTGTGTGTGTGTGTGTGTGTCTCACTCAGCCGCCTCAAGGAGGAGACAGAGTTTATTGATAGGTCTCTATAAGATATTGGTCTTGGTCTTAACCATGATGCTTCGAACCTTTGGCCCCTGACCTTTGGCCCCTGACCTTTGGCCCCTGGCAAAGCCTCCACCACACGACCCGTTAGCAAGAGTTCCTTGGGGTGGTGTCATTGACGATGACAACAAGGTCACCAGGACTGAAGTTTTCTTTGTTTTGTTCCAATTGTTTCGCTCCTGCATAAGTGGAAGATAATCCCTTATCCATCGCTTCCAGAAGAGGTCAGTGATATATTGTACTTGCATCCATCTCCTTTGTAAGTATAGGTCTCCTCTCTGGAATAGTCCCGGTGGCAGGACTGGCTTTGCTTCTAGATGGACTACTCCTCACAAGGCAAGTAAAGATCACATCATACCGCTTCACACGAACCCGGCCTCGCTTCACCTCTATGGGGCTGAAGTAATCTATGCCCACATGGGTGAAAGGTGGCAGATCAGGTGACACCTAATCTTGTGGAAGGTCGGTCATCTTCTGTTCTCCAGGTCTAGCTTACATCCGCCTGCAGAAGACACAGCACTTAAGAATCTTTCTTGCTAAAGCGTTGGCACAGGGTATCCAATATCGCTGGCGAAGTCTGGAAAGCATGTGACCTCTCCCAGAGTGGCCAACCTGCTCATGGATGTGGAGTAAGATCAGTCTGGAGATGTAGGAGTCTTTGGGCAGGATCATAGGATTCTTTAGTTCCGTAGGCATAGCAGCTTTGCTTAATTATTAACCTTCCTCCCACTCTCAGAATGCCATTGTCAACAATTGGATGAAGCTTACAGATTGAGCCGCTTCTCTTGGCACATTCTTTTCCTTTCACAACGAGTGCAATTTCTTGTTTAAAGTGCTGTCGTTGCTCAATTCGAATTATGACCTTTTCTGCTTCATCTTGGTCATCCAAAGACAGACTTTGTTTTCCAAATGTCGGTTTGAACTTGTCAATTTGTTCCTTCAGTGAGTTTGTTAAAGTCTGATCTGATCCTGAATCAGTTTTTGTGAGAACTTACTTTTTCTGGCTTAACTGTAGAAGAAGTCTCTTCAGTTTCAGCATCCAGGCAGCTGCTTTCTTCAAACTGTTCAATGTTGAATACTACTCAATCAGTTTGCTGGTCGGACTCTTTTCTTCCACACTTGTACTGTTTACGATGACATCTTTTCTGACCTCTTGAGGTGTGGAGCCAAGCTCCTCGGGGTACTTTCGGCCATTGTGTTTCTGCTTTCTCCAGGAATTCTGGTCCTTTGAGCCATCTCTTTGTGTTCAGGAATGTTTCAATATGTAACCCTCTTGAGACATTCTCGGCTGGGTTGTGTTTGGAGTTCAAATACATCCACTGTTTTGCTTTCAATAGGTCACGGATCACAGCAACCCTGTTAGCCACAAAAGTATGGAATCTCTTGGTATCATTGCAGATGTATTTTAGCACAGACTGGCTGTCTGTCCAGAAAGTTGACTCCTCAAGTTCAATCTAGAGCTCCAACCTTAACATCCTATCCACTCACACCACCAATGTTGCTGCAGCAAGTTCCAGTCTGGGGATCGTCATCAACTTGATTGGAGTCACCCTTGATTTCCCCAGCATGAATGTGATGTGAACCTTTTCCATGCCATTTGTAAACCTTAGGTAACTTGCCATGCCATAACCTTGTTCACTTGCGTCACCGAAGTGATGTATCTGTGTGGACTTGACCAAAGTTCCCAGGCATCATACATCTGTCAATCTGGAATCTGGACAGCTGGTCCAGCTCTGAGAGCCTTCACTTCCATGAAATAGAATGTTCTTCGGGGATGACTTTGTCCCTTCCACACTTTAGCTTGCAGAGCTCTTGAAGAATTTGCTTTGCCTTTGGTATGAATGGGGCAAGGAAACCTAATGAATCCTAAACAGAGCTGACAGTTGAGACAATACCTCTTCTTGTAAGGGCTCTGTTCTTGATAGTGACTCGGAAGGTAAACACATCACTCTCAATGTTCCATCGGATTCTATGTGCTCTTTCAACAAGCAGCTTCTCTCTGTCCAAGTCCAGTTCTTTTATTTGCTTGGCTTTGTGTTCATCAGGAAAAGAAGCCAGCATAGCGCGGCTGTTGCTGAACCCCTTGGTCAATTTGAACCCACCCCAAGAGCACACATCTGATGTTTTTTGTGAGAGCTATGGCTTGTTCTTCTGTGGCCACTGACTTGAGGCAGTCATCAACGCAGAAGTTGGACTTGACTGTTTGAATCACCTCTTCATCGTACCTCTCACAGTTATCTTCTGCCGTCTTTCACAGTGCAACGTTTACAGAACTTGGAGAGGATATGGCACCGAAAAGATGTACCATCATTCTGTACTCCTCCAATCTTTTGTTAGTATCACCGTCCAGCCACCATAGGAATCGCAGGAAGTCTAACCTCTATGGGCTAGGCGGGACGAATTCGTCCCACCTACGTAACAGCCACTTGAAGCCTGTGGCGCGATTTTCAAAACCTTAAAAATCCTATTACTTCAATTTCTCAAACATATGACTATTTTACAGCTATTTAAAGACAAGACTCTCGTTAATCTAACCACACTGTCCGATTTCAAAAAGGCTTTACAACGAAAGCAAAACATTAGATTATGTCAGCAGAGTACCAAGCCAGAAATAATCAGACACCCATTTTTCAAGCCAGCATATAATGTCACCAAAACCCAGAAGACAGCTAAATGCAGCACTCACCTTTGATGATCTTCATCAGATGACAACCCTAGGACATTGTTATACAATACATGCATGTTTTGTTCAATCAAGTTCATATTTATATCAAAAACCAGCTTTTTACATTAGCATGTGACGTTCAGAACTAGCATACCCCCCGCAAACTTCCGGGGAATTCGCTAACATTTTACTAAATTACTCACGATAAACGTTCACAAAAAGCATAACAATTATTTTAAGAATTATAGATACAGACCTCCTCTATGCACTCGATATGTCCGATTTTAAAATAGCTTTTTGGTGAAAGCACATTTTGCAATATTCTAAGTTCATAGCCCAGGCATCACGGGCTAGCTATTTAGACACCCGGCAAGTTTAGCACTCACCATAATCATATTTACTATTATAAAAGTTTGATTACCTTTTTTTGTCTTTGTCAGAATGCACTCCCAGGACTGCTACTTCAATAACAAATGTTGGTTTGGTCCAAAATAATCCATCGTTATATCCGAATAGCGGCGTTTTGTTCGTGCGTTCCAGACACTATCCGAAATGGTAAAGAAGGGTCACGCGCATGGCGCAATTCGTGACAAAAAAATTCTAAATATTCCATTACCGTACTTCGAAGCATGTCAACCGCTGTTTAAAATCAATTTTTACGCAATTTTTCTCGTAGAAAAGCGATAATATTCCGACAGGGAATCTCCTTTTCGGCAAACAGAGGAAAAAATCACAAAGGCGGGGGTGGTCGGGTCACGCGCCTAAGCCCAGTGTCCCTTGATCGGCCACTTGAGAAAGGCGATAATGTGTTTCAGCCTGGGGCTGGGATGACGACATTCTGTTTTTTCCCGGGCTCTGAGTGCCTATGGACGACGTAGGAAGTGTCACGTTAGAGCAGAGATCCTTAGTAAAAGATAGAGATGGAAAAGAAGTTCAAGAAATGGTCAGACAGGCCACTTCCTGTAAAGGAATCTCTCAGGTTTTGACCTGCCATTTGAGTTCTGTTATACTCACAGACACCATTCAAACAGTTTTAGAAACTTTAGGGTGTTTTCTATCCATATGTAATAAGTATATGCATATTCTAGTTACTGGGTAGGAGTGGTAACCAGATTAAATCGGGTATGTTTTTTATCCAGCCGTGTCAATACTGCCCCCTAGCCCTAACAGGCTAAGTAATCTTCATGGACACGTACTTGATGGAATGTTCCTTCGATGTCTGCCATCATGACAATGTGCTCTTGCCAAAATCTTGGCAAGACTCCTATAAGCGTGTTTGCAAGGTCAGGGCCTTGAAGGAGTTCACTCTTGAGAGATGTGTCTTGATATGATGATGATCAGTCAAACACCACTCGTATTGTTCCTTTGTGCTTATGGTGAACGCCATGGTGTGGTATGTACCATCCCTTGCCTTTCCCTCTGAGGAGCTGTTCTTGTAGTACCTCCTCGGTGTAACCTTTTGTTATTACTTCTTCCATGAAGCCTTTGTTCTCTGAAGCATAACCCTCATCCTTCTTGAAATTCCTGATAATATTTAGAGCCCGCTTCTTTGCCATGTCACAATTGTTAGGCAGGACTACATATTTGTTGTGAAAGGACAACGGTAAGTAGTAGTGACGGTCTTTGAGGGTTACAGAGCTTGATATCATCTCCATGAACTTATGATCCTCCGCTGACATCTCACTCCTCTACATACTCTCTCTCTCTCAGGGAAGACATGGTTAAACTGATTTACAAGAAGAACCCCCAGGTCGGCCATTGAGACACGATTGGCCATCATCGTAGGACACCCAGATTCTTTTACCATGGTATAATTGTTAAGAGGACTGTTTCGTCACCCATCCAAAGAGTGTTTTCACTGCATACGGTCCGTTACCTTGACTATTTACGATTTGCCAGGGTTCCATTGCCTTTGGAGCATTTACGCTAATCAGGAGTTCAACTTCAGCATCAATCTCCTTCAACTGAACCTCTTTCAGGTATTGCCACCTTTTGAGATCTTTCTGAGTGGGAATGTTCCCTCTTGTCACTTGGAACTTACTCTGGGTTTAGACCTTTGGTAATGCAAGAAATGTGTCACCTTCCACATTGCCAATTTCTATTCCAGATATCTCGAAGCTCTTGGTAGGACTCTCCTGCCCCATTGTATGTAGCAGAATTTCAGTCTCACTGCCTTTAGCTTTCAGCTGCCTTATGAGTCTCTCCGTACAAAATGTTTCTGAGCTACCAGAATCAAGAAACACATAGGTTAACACAGACTTGCTTCCATTTACCGTCTTTAATTGAACTGGCACAATTGCAAGTGCGCAATCTGTACCGGCATCTTCAACAGCTTCCAGTGAAACAAGAGCACTGCTGACAGTCTCATCCCGCTTTACTGCTACACTACTCATATCTGCCTTTTGAGACCTAAATCTCTCTCTTCCTTCGATGTGCAGGATAGAGGGGTGCTTTCTTTGACAGCTTTGACAGGTCCTCCTTCTTTTACATTATTTACTTAAGTGTCCTCTCATCAAACAGCCAAAACAAAGGCCTTTTGATTTCAGAAACTCAACCTTGGCATCGTGTGGCTGTGCCTTCACCTGTTGGCAGTCAACCAATAAATGCTCACCAGCACAAAATACACATGAGATACTGGGATCATCAGAAGGGTAGGTGCCTGGTCTCTTTACTTTGAATATTTGCGACTCTGAAAACCCTTGAAAAGAACAATCTGCCACTACAGCTACTGTAGTGGCAAAGCTGCTTTCCCTACTCTTGGACTTGAACTGCTGTTTAAAGTCTGCTACTGTTTTAGTTTTTAAAAACCTTTGGTTGGACAGGGGATCTTGAATATCTCTATAAAATGGATCCTGCAATATTTTGGCCTGTTTTTCCATGAACGTCACAAGGTCACTGAACTGGGCCCTCAGGTGGTTTCTCTCTAAAATATCACATGCTGTAGACCATTTTCCTCTTAGTTTGTAGGGAAGATTTGACATTTTCAACTTTACGGTGGTGGGAAGATTAAGCTCTTCCACGTTCTGTAGGTCTTGCATAGCATTACAGCAACCTCTAAGATAGAGTGCGTAGCCACCCAGTCCCTTTCCATCATCCGGTTTGATGTTTGTCCAGTTCCAAACTTTTCCCATGTAAGCAGTGGTGACTTTGATTTCATTGCCAAAGTGTTCCTTTAACAACCTCTTAGCCTCCGCATAGCCTCTTCTGGCTTCCATATGCAGACAACTGAGGACCAGATCCTTGGGCTGACCAGGACAGGCTCCATGTAATAGAGCCTGTCCTGGTGACTGCTTGTCTTATCTTATATGCCATGCTCAAATGCACTCATGAATGGCCTAAAGTTTAGAGGATCACCGTCAAACATAGGTATCTCCCTAACAGGGAGTGTGGCCTGTTTGTGCTGTAGTACAAAGGAGGTCAGCAATTTCATTCTGCCTTTGCATGACAGTAGAGAGGTTATCATGGCTGGTATTATGGCTGATACCCTCAGTGTTGATTCTGTGTTGATTGCTAGACCTTGCTGTTGGCTGCTGAAGGGTATGGTTTACGACTGGTTTCTGAGTAGTTTTTGATAGCTTTGTTGTCGGTTGTTGTAAAACCCTTTGTAATGGGGTCTTTGGAACTGCACCTAATGCAGCAAACTCAACAGGTGATGGTTCAGGTTCCTCATAGACCTCAGGTTCCTGGTTCTCAAAATAATATTTCTTTCCATCTTCTTGGCTTAGTAAGTGGTCTGCCACAGCATGGGATTGAGAAGTTGACTCAACACTCTCCAGGACCTTCAGTCTGGCATTATATGCTGCTATATCCATTTCCAGTGCCATTTTTTCAATCCTAACATTCAGTTGAGCTTTCTGTTGTTCCAGTTGAGCTTTCTCCAGTTCCAATGTATTCTTGTCCTGTAATGATGCTTGGCGAGCTAGTAGAGCTGCTCGCTCAGCCTCAGTTTTTAGATGTGCAGAGGACACTGAGGAAGCAGTCTTAGAATACTTTGTTTTACTTGATATTTTTGACACATTGGAAATGCTGTCATGTGGTTCAATGAGCGTTTGTGGCTCAACTTCAGCTTTTTTCCATATTTCCACCTCTTTCAGGAAATGTTCATAAGTTCTCATTCTTGGTTGATAATGGTTCATGCTCTCCTGTTCCTGTTCCTCCTCTGTGACCAGCTCTAGCACAGATTCATGAGCATTCTGAAAGTCATTGAGAACAGCATCAAATGCTTCAAGACTCTCATTCACAGTTTCAACGTTTCCTCCATCAACAGGAAGAACTTTTATTTCATTCATTTTGCACGTACTGTACACACTCCAAGTTTGCCTCTCCGGGCTGCATAGAGTGAATTTAAATGCTCCTCTGCCCTCTCTAGTGGGGTCTTATTTGAGATTTCATCCTCCATCATTCACTTTTAATTCACTCAATTTACAATGACACAGTTGTTGGTTTGATTGTTAAACGTAATGCCCCTTTAGACCTCCTTTAATGCTTTAAAACACAGTCATCCATTTCAGAATATTGACCCATTTTGAATTGAACATGTGCAAGTTTGGCATTTTAGATGCATTTTAAACATTTCATCCCATTATATGTTTTGTCCCCTTTAATGAAGTTTAAACACCCGTATCTTTAGATCCTTTAGTTGTGTTCCATTGATGCATTGCATTTCCACATTAGGCCTAAAATTAGACATATGATTAGGCTACATTGTGCATAGGATCTCAGTGTTTGCCAAACTCAAACTTCTTAATTGTTTTCACAACACTGTGTTTTGAATTCCATTCCCAAGTTTATAAAATGTTGTAATTATAAGCACATTTGCGCTTCCATAATATGCTTGCCCAAATGATTGCATTGAACAGGGCAGCTCATACATTCAGTGGTTACTCACGGCTGGCGAATTCTAGGAGTTCAAGTCCTTCCAAGCGAGCTGCCCTTGCGGTCCAAATGCAATGACAAATACAACAATATCCAGCGTGTGTCTGTACCGGAGCTTTCCTTCTGATAGTAATCCTGCACGGAGTCTTTTGACTTGATTGTAGTGGCGTCTTTATCGGTTGACCATAGCCACTGGCCATACCTGAGGCGGGGTTGTTTCGGACGCATACAGTCCACATACAGTCCACATACAGTCCACATACAAACTGAAAACACATTCAATGAGATCGAGGGATATGGTGAAACAAAAAGCTTTATTTTTCTTATATCAAAAAATGATTCAAAAAAGTGGTTTGTTCTGTCTTTTATAAAAATATGTCCAAGTCGGCTCTAACAAAGAGGTAGAGAAGTGATAGTGATAGAGAAGTGGTAGAGAAGAGAAGTGGTAGAGAAGAGAAGAGGTGGAGGAGAGGAGTGCTAGAGAAGAGAAGATAAGAGACGTGGTAGAGAAGAGGTAGAGTAGAGGAAGAGAAGAGAAAAGGTAGAGGAGAGGAAGAGAAGTGATAGAGAAGAGAAGTAGTAGAGAAGAGGTAGCGAAGAGGTAGAGAAGAGGCAGATAAGAGAAGTGGTAGAGAAAAGAAGAGGAAGAGAAGAGGAGAGGAAGAGAAGAGAAGAGGAAGAGAAGAGGTAGAGAAGAGAAGAGGTAGAGAAGAGGTAAAGAAGAGAAGAGGTGGAGAAAAGAAGAGGTTGAGGAGAGGAAGAGAAGAGGTAGAGGAAAGGTAGAGAAGAAGTGATGAGAAGTGGTAGAGAAGCAAAGAGGTAGAGAAGAGGCAGATAAGATAAGCATTAGAGGTAGAGAAGACGAAGAGAAGAGTTAGAGGAGAGAACAGGTGGAGAAGAGATAGAAAGAGAAAAGTTAGAGGAAATGCTGGGAAGAGAAGAGAAGCAGTAGAGTAGAGGAAGAGAAGAGGTAGAGGAGAGGAAGAGGAGAGGTAGAGAAGAGGGAGAGGTAGAGAAGAGGGAGAGGAGAGGTAGAGTAGAGAAGAGGTAGAGAAGAGGGAGATGAGAGAAGAGGGAGAGGTAGAGAAGAGGGAGAGGTAGAGAAGAGAAGAGGTAGAGAAGAGAGAGAGGACAGGTAGAGAAGAGAGGAAGAGGTAGAGTAGAGGTAGAGGAGAGGTGGAGAATTGGTAGAGAATTGGTAGAGAGGAGAGGAGAGGTAGAACACAGGTAGAGAAGAGGTATTGGAGAGGTAGAGAAGAGAAGTGGTAGATAAGAGAAGATGAAGAGAAGAGGTAGAGTAGAGGAAGCGGTAGAGGTAAGGTAGAGAAGAGAAGAGGTAGAGGAGAGGTAGAGAAGAGGTAGAGGAGAGGAAGAGCAGAGGTAGAGTAGGGGTAGAGAAGAGTTAGAGGAGAGGTTGAGAAGAGAAGTGATATAGAAGACGAGGTAGAGAAAGGGAGAGAAGAGTAGAGGTAGAGAATTGAAGAGGTAAAGCATAGAGAAGTGGTAGAGAAGTGGTAGAGAAGTGAAGAGATAGAGGTTTAGTTAGAGAAGAAAAGTTGTAAAGGAGAGGAAGAGAAGAGGTGGAGAAGTAAAGACGTAGAGGAGAGAAGATGTATTGAAGTGAAGAGGGAGAGAGGATGGAGAGAAGAGGTGGAAAAGAGAAGAGTTAGAGAAAAGAAGAGGTAGAGGTGACAAGAGAAGAGGTAGAGGAGAGAAGAGATGAGGTATGGAAAAGGTAGAGAAGAGGTAGAGGAGAGTTAGAGAGTTACGGAAGAGAAGAGGTGAAGAATAGAAGAGGGAAGAGAAGAGAAGAGCGAGAAGAGGTTGGGGAGAGAAGAGAAGATGAGAGGCAGAGAAGAGAAGAGGCAGAGGAGAAGAGGCAGAGAAGAGAAGAGGCAGAGAAGAGAAGAGGCAGAGAAGAGAAGAGGCAGAGAAGAGAAGAGGCAGAGAAGAGAAGAGGCAGAGAAGAGAAGAGGCAGAGGAGAGAGGAGAAGAGGTAGAGAAGAGAAGAGAAGAGGTAGAGAAGAGGTAGAGAAGAGCAGAGGTAGAGTAGGGGAAGAGAAGAGTTAGAGGAGAGGTAGAGAAGAGAAGAGATGAGGTATGGAAAAGGTAGGGAAGAGGTAGAGGAGAGTTAGAGGAGAGTTACGGAAGAGAAGAGAAGAGGTGAAGAATAGAAGAGGGAAGAGAAGAGAAGAGAAGGGCGAGAAAAGGTAGAGGAGAGAAGGGGAGAGAAGAGAAGACGAGAGGCAGAGAAGAGAAGAGGTAGAGAAGAGAGAACCTAATCTACACCCTTAACCTAACCTTATTTTTAAGCCTAAAATATAATTTTTTACAAGTGAGGACCCGGCAGAATGTCTTCACTTATCTGAATTTTAGTTGGTTTACTTTTCTTGTGAGGACTTTTCACAAGTATAGTCACACACACACACACACACACACACACACACACACACACACACACCACACACACACACTGATTGGTTCAGTTGTGTTTCTTCTCTCTCTGCCTTGCTTTCATTTTGAGTTCCTACTATCCACACAATTAGCAGTCGCCAGAGCATGCCTTAATAATACAGAGTGTTTAACACACACTGTCCCTGTGTGTGGACTATGATTAGTAGTTATCTGTGTGTAGGTTAATTCAGGATCATGGCCTTTCTGCAGAAGCAGAGACCGAGCGTGTTCACATGGTGAATAGAGGTGTTAAGGTCTGTATTGCTGATGCTAATGAGAGAGGAAAGACCGTTAACCTTACAGGAAAGAGGGTAGGAATCTGACAGTTGACTCTGAAACCTTTTCTAACTCACATAGTTTGTGAATGTGTGTATAACTTTGTACTGTCTGTTTTGTTGCTGTGTCTTAATGATGTCATAGTAAGACTCTATCCTCAGTTTTGAGGACATTCAGCCCTTAGGGGTTTCGGCGCAACGTAATCCAACTGAGGTTCGGAGAACGTTCTAAGAAAGTCACGGGATGGTCCCAAGGAAACTTTCTCAGGGGGAACTTTGTCTAGATCCCTGTAAGTTATCAGGACATCCCTGAGTACCATGTCAGGACATTTCTAGGACATTCTTAGGACTTTCATTTTACTAGTCCTTAGTACGTTGTGTGATGGTCAAATGGAACGTTCTCTGGGGGACTTTCAGAATTCCCAGTTTTTCCCAGGGACGTTTTTAGGAAGTTCTTGGGACGTTGTGTCATGGTCCCCTGAAGGTCCTCTGAACATTCTTGTGGAATTTTGTTATGGTCCCCTGGAGGTTTTGTCTAGTTCCCGGTTTATCCCGGGGACGTCCCCAAGGAACATTTTAGGACGTTCTTGGGACGTTGTGTCATGGTCCCCTGAAGGTCCTCTGAACGTTCTTGGGACGTTGTGTCATGGTCCCCTGAAGGTCCTCTGAACGTTCTTGGGACGTTGTGTCATGGTCCCCTGGAGGTTTTTTGTTGCGTGATGGTCCCGGGTGTTCCTAACTATAAGAAAAGTAATGAAATTGTATGTATTTTTTTTAAGGTAAGTGGTATCGCTGTTTAGCTAAAATAGTGTACAAATCTTGAATCAATGATAATATGATTACATTTGACATGATCACTTAGTACTGACTTTTCAATATGCTCCTACCTGGGAATTGAACTCACAACGTCTGAATTTGGGGTATGCTGATCTCTCTGCTACGCCAAAAAGTCTGTAGCATTTCAGACGTACCCTACTCATTCATTACCTACTGTATAATACATCCCTGCACTTAACAAAAGAGTGCCATCTGCACTGCTATTTTAGTTATCCATTAATCTGACTCTTCTCTCTTTGACTTCATTTACTTATTCCAGCTATTTGAGTTTGAGTTTTCAGTATAGTTGTCTAATGTTGCTGGTGTATATTATTATGTTTTAATGTTACTCCTGAATCACTGTGGTAAATAGAATAGTTTTTCTTCAGTGTGTTTTTAACAGAGCTGAGAATAACTTTGAAGTGCAAAGTGTAGGAATAGGCCTACTGGTGAAATTAGTCATTGATACAGACATGTTGGCGTAGCAGGAAGATTGGGACAAGGTTTTGAGTTCAAATCCCAGGTGAGGACATGTTAAATAAAAATTACTGTATGAAGAAACATACACAATGTAATCATGTATATCAAAGTGTGTCAAATATGTAAGTTGAACACAGTATGTTAAAAGCACTGTGTGTGTGTGGGTGACCCTAGAGTTGCCAAAAGACAAAGAGCTGTGACTGGATCAGTGGTTCACCAATCAGGGCCTTGATGGGCTCGGCAACTGTAACAAGGGGTGATGTGCAATGAAACTAGGGTGTGCGTTCCCCTGGTATTTTTGTTGTTGTGTGACACAAAATCCCAATAAAGTGCTAAAAACATCCTAAAAACGTCCTACAAACATCCTAAGGACAAACGTCCAGACCACTTTAGGCAACCATTTTGGGACGTTTCGGGGACATCCTAATGGCTCATTATCATTTGCAGGGGAAGGAGGGAGAGAGGTCATGACATTTGTGTGCATGTCCATGAAATAATTTGCCAAGCAACAAAAAGGCCGCAGGCTCTGAAGCAATTATCTAAACAAACAGAATTGGATCACTAATCAAATAGAGCATTACGCTGATACGCAGGTGTTCACTCCATATAGACATATACACACACACACACACACATGCTCGCAACATCAAACACACAAAGTTGCTGAAGAGGAAAAGGTATGACCCAAAAACTGCTGATGAACATTCCTGGCACGCGCGAACACACACACACACACACACACACACACACACACACACACACACACACACACACACACACACACACACACACACACACACACACACACACACACACACACAGATAAACACTAGACTAATTAAACACATACAGCAACTGTAATTATACAGGTAAATAAGAAAACACCAAGACTAATTATACAGGTAAATAAGAAAACACCAACAGTAATTATACAGGTAAATAGCAACACCAACAGTAATTATGATGCAAACAATAATGAGTCATTAGGACATACCCGGAACATCACGAAATGGTTGCCTAAAGTCGTGAGGACGTTGTGTCATGGTCCCCTGGAGGTTTTGTCTAGTTTCCGGTCGTTCCCGAGGACGTTTTTAGAACATTATTGAGACCTTGTGTCAAGGTCCCCTGGAGGTTTTGTCTAGTTCCCGGTCGTTCCCCAGGGACATCCCAGAGGACATTTTTTGGGTTGTTGTGTCATGGTCCCCTGAAGGTCTCCAGAAGGTCCCCTGAACGTCCTTGGGAAGTTGTTTCAAGGTCCCCTGGAGGTTTTTGTTTAGTTCCCGCTTTGTCCCGGGGATGTCACCTGATGGTCGCAAAGAAACGATAAATATAGTTTATCCCAGGGCACGCGCACCCTAGTTTCATTACACATCACCCCTTGTTACTGTTGCCGAGCCCATCAAGGCCCTGATTGGTGAACCACTGATGCAGTAGCAGCTCTTTCTGTTGCCAAGCCCATCGAGACCCTGTTTGGTGAACCACTGATCCAGTAGCAGCTCTTTCTGTTGCCGAGCCCATCGAGGCCCTGATTGGTGAACCACTGATCCAGTAGCAGCTCTTTCTGTTGCCAAGCCCATCGAGGCCCTGATTGGTGAACCACTGATCCAGTAGCAGCTCTTTCTTTTGGCAATGCCCGGGACACACAAAGTTTATTCAACTTACATATTTGATTCATTTTGACATACATGATTCATTTGTGCATGCTTATTCATATAGCCATTTTTATTTAACATCTCCTCAACTGGGATTCAACTCACAACCTCTTGGTTCACAGCATTCCAATCTTCCTGCTACGCCACCATGCCAAACATACCCTCGTAAAACTGACTATCCTACCGATCCTTGACTTCGGCGATGTCATTTACAAAACAGTCCCCTACACTCTACTCAGCAAACTGGATGCAGTCCATCACAGTGCATTCCGTTTTATCACCAACGCCCCATATACTACCCACCACTGCGACCTGTATGCTCTCGTTGGCTGACCCTCACTAGGTATCCGTCACCAAACCCACTGGCTCCAGGTCATCTGTAAGTCTTTGCTAGGTAAAGCCCCGCCTTATCTCAGCTCACTGGTCACCATAGCAACACCCACCCGTAGCACGCGCTCCAGCAAGTATATTGCACTGGTCATCCCCAAAGCCAACACTTCCTTTGGCCGCCTTTCCTTCCAGTTCTCTGCTGCCAATGACTGGAACGAATTGTAAACATCTCTGAAGCTGGAGTCTTATTTCTCCCTCACTAACTTTAAACACCAGCTGTCAGAGCAGCTTACCGATCACTGTACCTGTACACAGCCAATCTGTAAATAGCACACCCATCTACCTCATCCCCATATTGTTACTTATCCTCTTGCTCTTTTGCACCCCAGTATCTCTACTTGCACATCATCATCTGCACATATATCACTCCAGTATTAATGCTACATTGTAATTATTTTCGCCTCTATGGCCTATTTATTGCCAGTCCTCTCTACTCTTCTACATTTGCACACACTGTAATTCGATTTTTCTATAGTGTTATTGACTGTACGTTTGTTTATGTGTAACTCTGTGTTGTTGTTTTTTCGCACAACTTCGCTTTATCTTGGACAAGTTGCAATTGTAAATGAGAACTTGTTCTCAACTGGCCTACCAGGTTAAATAAAAGTGATTTTAAACTACTCTATTTACCACAGTGATTCAGGAGTAACATTAAAACATAATAATATACATTTACATTTAAGTCATTTAGCAGACGCTCTTATCCAGAGCGACATACAAATTGGTGGGTTCACCTTATGATATCCAGTGGAACAACCACTTTACAATAGTGCATCTAAATCTTTTAAGGGGGGGAGGGAGTTAGAAGGATTACTTTATCCTATCCTAGGTATTCCTTAAAGAGGTGGGGTTTCAGGTGTCTCCGGAAGGTGGTGATTGACTCCGCTGTCCTGGCGTCGTGAGGGAGCTTGTTCCACCATTGGGGTGCCAGAGCAGCAAACAGTTTTGACTGGGCTGAGCGGGAACTGTGCTTCCTCAGAGGTAGGGAGGCGAGCAGGCCAGAGGTGGATGAACGCAGTGCCCTTGTTTGGGTGTAGGGCCTGATCAGAGCCTGAAGGTACGGAGGCGCCGTTCCCCTCACAGCTCCGTAGGCAAGCACCATGGTCTTGTAGCAGATGCGAGCTTCAACTGGAAGCCAGTGGAGAGAGCGGAGGAGCGGGGTGACGTGAGAGAACTTGGGAAGGTTGAACACCAGACGGGCTGCGGCGTTCTGGATGAGTTGTAGGGGTTTAATGGCACAGGCAGGGAGCCCAGCCAACAGCGAGTTGCAGTAATCCAGACGGGAGATGACAAGTGCCTGGATTAGGACCTGCGCCGCTTCCTGTGTGAGGCAGGGTCGTACTCTGCGAATGTTGTGGAGCATGAACCTACAGGATCGGGTCACCGCCTTGATGTTAGTAGAGAACGACAGGGTGTTGTCCAGGGTCACGCCAAGGTTCTTAGCACTCTGGGAGGAGGACACAATGGAGTTGTCAACCGTGATGGCGAGATCATGGAACGGGCATTTCTTCCCCGGGAGGAAGAGCAGCTCCGTCTTGCCGAGGTTCAGCTTGAGGTGGTGATCCGTCATCCACACTGATATGTCTGCCAGACATGCAGAGATGCGATTCGCCACCTGGTTATCAGAAGGGGGAAAGGAGAAGAATAATTGTGTGTCGTCTGCATAGCAATGATAGGAGAGACCATGTGAGGATATGACAGAGCCAAGTGACTTGGTGTATAGCGAGAATAGGAGAGGGCCTAGAACAGAGCCCTGGGGGACACCAGTGGTGAGAGCACGTGGTGCGGAGACAGATTCTCGCCACGCCACCTGGTAGGAGCGACCTGTCAGGTAGGACGCAATCCAAGCGTGGGCCGCGCCGGAGAAGCCCAACTCGGAGAGGGTGGAGAGGAGGATCTGATGGTTCACCGTATCAAAGGCAGCAGATAGGTCTAGGAGGATGAGAGCAGAGGAGAGAGTGCTTTAGCAGTGCGGAGAGCCTCCGTGACACAGAGAAAAGCAGTCTCAGTTGAATGACCAGTCTTGAAACCTGACTGATTTGGATCAAGAAGGTCATTCTGAGAGAGATAGCAGGAGAGCTGGCCAAGGACGGCACGTTCAAGAGTTTTGGAGAGAAAAGAAAGAAGGGATACTGGTCTGTAGTTGTTGACTTCGGAGGGATCGAGTGTAGGTTTTTTCAGAAGGGGTGCAACTCTCGCTCTCTTGAAGACGGAAGGGACGTAGCCAGCGGTCAAGGATGAGTTGATGAGCGAGGTGAGGTAAGGGAGAAGGTCTCCGGAAATGGTCTGGAGAAGAGAGGAGGGGATAGGGTCAAGCGGGCAGGTTGTTGGGCGGCCGGCCGTCACAAGACGCGAGATTTCATCTGGAGAGAGAGGGGAGAAAGTGGTCAAAGCACAGGGTAGGGCAGTGTGAGCAGGACCAGCGGTGTCGTTTGACTTAGCAAACGAGGATCGGATGTCGTCGACCTTATTTTCAAAATGGTTGACGAAGTCATCCGCAGAGAGGGAGGAGGGGGGGGGGGAGGGGGAGGAGGATTCAGGAGGGAGGAGAAGGTGGCAAAGAGCTTCCTAGGGTTAGAGGCAGATTCTTGGAATTTAGAGTGGTAGAAAGTGGCTTTAGCAGCAGAGACAGAAGAGGAAAATGTAGAGAGGAGGGAGTGAAAGGATGCCAGGTCCGCAGGGAGGCGAGTTTTCCTCCATTTCCGCTCGGCTGCCCGAGCCCTGTTCTGTGAGCTCGCAATGAGTCGTCGAGCCACGGAGCAGGAGGGGAGGACCGAGCCGGCCTGGAGGATAGGGGACATAGAGAATCAAAGGATGCAGAAAGGGAGGAGAGGAGGGTTGAGGAGGCAGAATCAGGGGATAGGTTGGAGAAGGTTTGAGCAGAGGGAAGAGATGATAGGATGGAAGAGGAGAGAGTAGCGGGAGAGAGAGAGCGAAGGTTGGGACGGCGCAATACCATCCGAGTAGGGGCAGAGTGAGAAGTGTTGGATGAGAGCGAGAGCGAAAAGGATACAAGGTAGTGGTTTGAGACTTGGAGGGGAGTTGCAATGAGATTAGTGGACGAACAGCATCTAGTAAAGATGAGGTCAAGCGTATTGCCTGCCTTGTGAGTAGGGGGGGAAGGTGAGAGGGTGAGGTCAAAAGAGGAGAGGAGTGGAAAGAAGGAGGCAGAGAGGAATGAGTCAAAGGTAGACGTGGGGAGGTTAAAGTCACCCAGAACTGTGAGAGGTGAGCCATCCTCAGGAAAGGAACTTATCAAGACGTCAAGCTCATTGATGAACTCTCCAAGGGAACCTGGAGGGCGATAAATGATAAGGATGTTAAGCTTGAAAGGGCTGGTAACTGTGACAGCATGAAATTCAAATGAGGAGATAGACAGATGGGTCAGGGGAGAAAGAGAGAATGTCCACTTGGGAGAGATGAGGATTCCAGTGCCACCACCTCGCTGGCCAGATGCTCTCGGGGTATGCAAGAACACGTGGGCAGACGAGGAGAGAGCAGTAGGAGTAGCAGTGTTATCTGTGGTAATCCATGTTTCCGTCAGTGCCAAGAAGTCGAGGTGCCGGAGGGTAGCATAGGCTGAGATGAACTCTGCCTTGTTGGCCGCAGACCGGCAGTTCCAGAGGCTGCCGGAGACCTGGAACTCCACGTGGGTCGTGCGCGCTGGGACCAGCGGTGTGAAGCGTTTGTGTGGCCTGTGCAGAGGGGAGAGAACAGGGATAGACAGACACATAGTTGACAGGCTACAGAAGAGGCTACGCTAATGCAAAGGAGATTGGAATGACAAGTGGACTACACTTCTCGAATGTTCAGAAAGTTAAGCTTACGTTGCAAAAATCTTATTGACTAAAATGACGAAGATGATACAGTACAGCTGGCTGGTGAAGTAGGCTAGCTAGCAGTGGCTGCGTTGTTGACTTTGTTTGAACGTGTAGCTGGCTAGGTAACCTCGATAGTTTCAGTACTACACCTTATCATGATACAAAAGCAACTATGTAGCTAGCTAACATAGCACTAATCAAGACGTTCCTTTGTAATGTATTTAGTTTCTACAATGCTGCTCATCGGTAATAGTTGGCTAGGTTTGGGAAAAAAATAGAAAAATAAATAAAAATAAAATAAAAAAATATTGCGTCGCGGGGACGAAAATAGCTGTCTAGCTAACCTCGATAATTACTCTAAACTACACAATTATCAAACTATGACAAAGACAACTAACACTGCACTAGTCAAATCGTTCCGTTGTAATGTATTAGTTTCGACAGTGCTGCTAGTCAGTAAAGGTTGGCTAGCTAGCAGTGGGTTTGATGATGACTAGGTGTGTTGACTAAGTCTGGAGTCTGGACAACGGCGTCGCGTCGCGTCGCGGCTGGCTAGCGAACCTCGATAATTACTCTAAACTACACAATTATCTTAGATACAAAGACAGCAAAGACAACTATGTAGCTAGCTAGCACTACGCTAATCAAGTCGTTCCCTTGTAATGTAATAGTTTCTACAGTGCTGCTAGTCGGTAGAGGTTGGCTAGTTGGCTAGCTAGCAGTGTTGACTAAGTTAGGAGGACTAAAACAGCTGGCTGGCTAGCTAACCTCGATAATTACTCTAAACTACACAATTATCTTTGATACAAAGACGGCTATGTAGCTAGCTAAGAAAAAATTGAACAGATCAAACCAATCAAACCGTTGTAATGAAATGTAATATTACCTGTGGAGCGAAGCGAAGTGCGACTACCCGCTCCAAACCCGGAAATATACACCAGCAACATTAGACAACTATACTGAAAACCCAAACTCAAATAGCTGGAATAAGTGAATGAAGTCAAAGAGAGAAGAGTCAGAGTAATGGATAACTAAAATAGCAGAGCAGATGGCACTCTTTTGTTAAGTGCAGGGATGTATTATACAGTAGGTAATGAATGAGTAGGGTACGTCTGAAATGCTACAGACTTTTTGGCGTAGCAGAGAGATCAGCATACCCCAAATTCAGACGTTGTGAGTTCAATTCCCATGTAGGAGCATATTGAAAGTCAGTACTAAGTGATCATGTCAAATGTAATCATATTGTCATTGATTCATGATTTGTACACTATTTTAGCTAAACAGCGATACCACTTACCTTAAAAAAACCCATACAATTTCATTACTTTTCTTATGGTTAGGAACACCCGGGACCATCACGCAACAAAAAACCTCCAGGGGACCATGACACAACGTCCCAAGAACGTTCAGAGGACCTTCAGGGGACCATGACACAATGTCCCAAGAACATTCAGAGGACTTGACACAACATCCCAAGTTCTTCCTAAAAATATCCCCTGGAAATAACGGGAACTATAAAAAGTCCCCTATAAAATGTTCCCTTGGGCCCATCACCCAATATTCTTTGAACGTTCTCAAAACGTCAGTGGGATAACGTTGTGCCGCAAACCTTTAAGGAACCTAGTGGGAAAGTCACCGAATGTCCTCAGGACATCTCTCTATCTGTCTCTCTCTCAATTGCAAGGCTATGCTCACTGAGTCTGTACATAGTCAAAGCTTTCCTTAAGTTTGGGTCAGTCACAGTGGTCAGGAATTCGAATCCAGGCTGTATCACAACCGGCCGTGATTGAGAATCCCATAGGGCGGCTCACAATTGGCCCGGTGTCGTCCGGGATTGGCCAGTGTAGGTCACTGTGTACTCTCTGTTTAGAGTCAAATAGCATTTTAGTTTGCTCAGTTTTTTTGTTAATTCTTTCCAGTGTGTCAAGTAATTATCTTTTTGTTTTCCCATGATTTGGTTAGGTTTAATTGTGTTGCTGTCCTGGGGGTCTGTGGGGTCTGTTTGTGTTTGTGAACAGAGCCCCAGGACCAGCTTGCTTAGGGGACTCTTCTCCACATTCATCTCTCTGTAGTTGATGGCTTTCTTATGGAAGGCTTGGGAATCGCTTCCTTTTAGGTGGTTGTAGAATTAAACGTCTCTTTTCTGGATTAGCATGCATTATTTGTTATTTTACTTTATACACAGTGGATATTTTTGCAGAATTCTGCATGCGGAGACTCAATTTGGTGGCTGTCCCATTTTGTGAATTCCTGGTTGGTGAGTGGACCCCAGACCTCACAACCATAAAGGGCAATGGGTTCTATAACTGATTCAAGTATTTTTAGCCAGATCCTAATTGGTATGTCAAATTCTATGTTCCTTTTGATGGCATTGAAGGCCCTTCTTGCCTTGTCTCTCAGATCGTTCACACCTTTGTGGAAGTTACCTGTGGCGCTGATGTTTGGGCTGAGGTATGTATAGTTTTTGTGTGCTCTAGGGCAAAGGTGTCTAGATGGAATTTGTATTTGTGGTCCTGGCGACTGGACCTTTTTTGGAACACGATTACGTTTTTATCTTGCTGAGATTTACTGTCAGGGCCCAGGTCTGACAGAAAATGTGCAGAAGATCTAGGTGCTGCTGTAGGCCCTTCTTGGTTGGTGACAGAAGCACCAGATCATCAGCAAACAGTAGACATTTGACTTCAGACTCTAGTAGGGTGAGGCCGGGTGCTGCAGACTGCAATTCTAGTGCCCTCGCCGATTCGTTGATATATATGTTGAAGAGGGTGAGGCTTAAGCTGCATCCCTGTCTCACCACACAGCCCTGTAGAAATAAATGTGTGTTTTTTGCCAAATTTAACATTACACTTGTTGATTGTGTACATGGTTTTCATAATGTCGTATGTTTTTCCTCAGTAGATTGTTTTCGCTGAGGACATGACCGAGTCTCCTGTTAATGGTAATGAAGAGGATTTTCACAAGGTTGCTCTTCATGCATATCCCACAGTAGTTATTGGGGTCAAATTTGTCTCCACTTTTGTAGATTGGGGTGATCAGTCCTTGGTTCCAAATATTGGGGAAGATGCCAGAGCAAAGGATGATGTTAAAGAGTTTAAGTATAGCCAATTGGAATTTGTGGTCTGTATATTTTATCATTTCATTGAGGATACCATCAACACCACAGGCATTTTTGGGTTGGAGGGTTTATATTTTGTCCTGTGGTTCATTCAATGTAATTGAAGAATCCAGTGGTTTCTGGTAGTCTTTAATAGCTGATTCTAAGATTTGTAATTGATCATGTACAGTATATTTTTTTGCTGTCTGTTCTTTGTGATAGAGACAAGAAGATTGGAGAAGTGGTTGACCCATAAATCTCCATTTTGGATAGATAATTCTTCGTGTTGTTGTTTGTTTAGTGTTTCCCAATTTTCCCAGAAGTGGTTAGAGTCTATGGATTCTTCAGTTACATTGAGCTGATTTCTGACGTGCTGTTCCTTCTTTTTCCGAAGTGTATTTCTGTATTGTTTTAGTGATTCACCATGGTGAAGGCGTGGACTCAGGTTTTCTGGGTGTCTATGTTTTTGGCTAGACAGGTCTCTCAATTTCTTTCTTAGGTTTTTGCATTCTTCATCAAACCATTTGTCATTGTTGTAAATTTTTTTCGGTTTTCTGTTTGAATTTTTCTGATTTGATAACGAAGCTGAGAGGTCAAATATACTGTTTAGGTTTTCTACTGCCAAGTTTACAACTTCACTATTACAGGGAAATAGTTTGTCCAGGAAACTGTCTAGAAGGGATGGAATTTGTTGTTGCATATTTATTTTTTGTAGGTTTCCAGCACTAGTTTCCTTCCATCTATATCATTTCTTAATATTATTCAGCTCCTTTGGCTTTGATGCCTCATGATTGAGCAAAGCTCTCTTCAAGTAGAGTGTGACTTTGCTGTGATCTGATAGGGTGTCAGTGGACTGACTGAACGCTCTGAGAGACTCTGGATTGAGGTCAGTGATAAAGTAGTCTACAGTACTACTGCCAAGAGACAGCTACAGGTGTACCTACCGTAGGAGTCCCCTCAAATCCTACCGTTGACTATGCACATACCCAGCGTGCGACAGAGCCGCAGGAGTTGTGACCCGTTTTTGTTGGTTATGTTATCGTAGATGTGCCTGGGGGAGGGAATGCTGGCTCCTCCAGGTAGGTGTTTGACCCCTGTGTGTTGAGGGTGTCAGGTTCTTGTCCTGTTCTGGCATTTAGGTCGCCACAGACTAGTCCATGTCCCTGGGCCTGAAAATGATTGATTTCCCCCTCCAGGATGGAGAAGCTGTCTTTATTAAAGTATTGGGATCCTAGTGGGGGGATAAAGGTAGCACACAGGAGGACATTTTTCTCTGTTGACATACTTTCCTTATTAATTTCTAGCCAGATGTAAAATGTTCCTGTTTTGATTAATTCAATAGAGTGAGTTAGGTCTGCTCTATACCTAATTAGCATATGCCCTGAGCAGTTTGGAGGATGGGAATAGCAGCTCTCTCTCTCTCTCTTTCTCTCTCTCTTTCTCTCTCTGTCTGTCTGCCTCCCCTCTCTCTCTCTATCTCTTTCTCTCTCTATTTCTCTCTCTGTCTGTCTGCCTCCTCTCTCTCTCTCTCTTTCTCTTCCTGTCTCTCTCTTTCACTCTCTCTCTTTTTCAATTTCAATTTCAACATTACAATCTCAGAAGTTCCAAAATAATGAAGACATTTCAAATGTCATATTATGTCTATATACAGTGTTGTAACGATGTGCAAATAGTTAAAGTACAAAAGGAAAATAAATAAATGTAAATATGGGTTGTATTTACAATGGTGTTTGTTCTTTCTCTTCCTCTCTCCCTCTCTGTCTCTCTCTCTCTCCCTCTCTCCCTCTCTGTCTCTCTCTCCCTCTCTGTCTCTCTCTCTCTCTCCCTCTCTCCCTCTCTGTCTCTCTCTCACTCTCTCTCTCTCTCTCTCTCCCTCTCTCCCTCTCTGTCTCTCTCTCTCTCTCTCTCCCTCTCTCCCTCTCTGTCTCTCTCTCTCTCCCTCTCTCCCTCTCTGTCTCTCTCTCCCTCTCTCCCTCTCTGTCTCTCTCTCACTCTCTCTCTCTCTCTCCCTCCCTCTATCTCTCTCTCTTTCTCTTCCGTTCTCTCTCTCAATTTAATTATTGGCATGGGAAACATGTTTACATTGCCAAAGCTCTCTCTCTCTCTTTATTGATTTCTCTGTGTGTCTGGGATTTCTGCTTTGCGCTGTCAGCCCTTTCTGACCACACACACACACACACACACACGCACGCACACACACACACACCACACACACGCACGCACGCACACACGCACGCAGGCGCACTCACACATACACACACATACACACTCACACACATCACTCACTCACACACATCACACACACACACACACACTCACACTCACACTCACACACACATACGCACTGTACACAAAGTCGGTGGGAATTTTTGTGAGTGAGTGTGTGTCTTTATGTTCAAATGTGAGTGTGTATATATTTTGTGTGAAGTGTGAAAATGTGTGTGTGCATCCAACGCTGCAATTTCCTAATGTTTATGTGCCCACATTCCTCAGTGTAACCATCAATGGTGTTCGTTTTTTTCCTGGATCTTTCCACTATCTTCATTTCGGACTAGGTTTAATTAAAGCTTCATCGCTAAGTTCCATGTTTCCTCTTCTTGCATCTCATTGTGTTGTGTTTATCAGTGTAATTACTGAATGCTGTGTATTGACTTCAGCCTGAGAGATCACTGCTTAAATAGACCACCTTTACTGAAGTATGGCCTGGGGACAGGGGGGATAGAGAGGGAAGGGGGTGGGAGGTTGAAAGAATGAGACAGAAATACAGAGAGAGACCAAGAGATACCCTCCCCCCTCTCTCTCGCTCTCTCGCTCTCAGTCCCTCAGAGATTGATGATGATTGAAGGGTAACTAATTAGCATGTGCTTTAATATGTGCGACCACCAAACCAAGCTGTCCAATTAGTCATCAACCCCGACAGGCCTTGTCCAATCAGATTAGTCGCTGCCGGTTGCCCGGGCCGCCAAGCCTCCTGTGTGGACCTGTCACTCCCAGGGCATTTTGGGTAGGACCAGACATGCTACAAGTTTTCTATTGGGTCAGATAATTCTCCAGAGTCAGATACTTCTCACTTTCCTAACATTTGAATTGAGGAAATGCTAGCTAGCAATAGCTACATTATCTTAAATGAGATATGTCACCGACTCTCCTTAGCGTAGAGAGAGAGAGAGAGACTCAACCCAGAGTCTCTTAGAACATTCACAGTCAGCCCACTGACACCCGAAGAGTTATCTATCCAAAAAAGAGATGTATGGGTAAACCCCTTCTCCAATCTTTTTGGCCCTATAACAAAGAACAAACAGCAAAAACATATACATGATCAAATACAAATCTTATAATCAAATATTAAAGACTACCAGAACACACTGGATTCTCCAAATGCATTGACTGAACCACAGGACAAAATAAAAACCCTCCAACCCAAAAAGGCCTGTGATGTTGATGGTATCCTCAATGAAATGCTAAAATATACAGACCACAAATTCCAATTGGCTATACTCAAACTCTTTAACATCATCCTTAGCTTTGGCATCTTCCTGTCACGTCCTGACCAATATTTAGGTAGTATTTGTATTATATTTTGGTCAGGACGTGGCAGAGGTATATTTGTTTTGTATTATGGGGTTTTGTGTGTGGTGTAGTGGGGTGTTAGTTGTTGGTATAGGTTCTAGGTTTGTTTTTCTATGTATAGTTAATTGGGGTTGGACTCCCAATTGAAGGCAGGTGTGTTGAGTTGCCTTTGATTGGGAGTCCTATATAATTGGGTGTGTTTGTCTTTGTGTTTTGTGGGTAGGTGTTTTTGCACTGCGTGTTGTTAGCCTGCAAAACTGTTCCTGTTGTGTTGCTGTATTTTCTTGTTTTTCCGTGGTCAACGTCCTTTTAATAAATATGTTGTTGAACACGACACCCGCTGCGCCTTGGTCCATTCCTGACGACAGATGTGACACTTCCCCAATAATTAGAACCAAGGACTGATCACCCCAATCCACAAAAGTGGAGACAAATTTGACCCCAATAACTGCCGTGGGATATGCGTGAACAGCAACCTTGGGAAAGTCCTCTTCATTATCATTAACAGCAGACTCATACTTTTCCTCAGTGAAAAAAATGTACCGAGCAAATGTCAAATTGGCTTTTTACCAAATTACTGTACGACAGACCACGTATTCACCTGTATTCACCCTAATTGACAAACAAATACACCCAAACAAAGGCAAAATATTCTCATGCTTTGTTGATTTAAAAAAAAAAGCTTTTCACTCAATTTGGCATGAGGGTCTGCTATCCAATTTGCTGGAAAGCGGTGTTGGGGGAAAAATGTTGGGGGAAAAATTATACAACATTATAAAATCCATGTACACAAACAACAAATATGCGGTTAAAATTGGCAGGGCCGTGGGGTGATACAGGGATACATCTTAAGCCCCACCCTCTTCAACATATATATGAACAAATTGGCGAGGCAACAATAGCAGTCTGCAGCACCCGGCCTCACTCTACTAGAATCTGAAGTCAAATGTCTCTTGTTTGCTGATGATCTGGTGCTTCTGTCACCAACCAAGGAGGGCCTACAGCAGCACCTAGATCTTCTGCACAGATTCTGGTAGACCTGGGCCCTGGCAGCAAATCTCAGTAAGACAAAAATAATGGTGTTCCAAAAAAGGTCCAGTCGCCAAGACCACAAATACAAATTCCATCTAGACACCATTGCCCTAGAGCACACACAAAACTATACATACCTTAGCCTAAACATCAGCACCACAGGTAACTTCCACAAAGCTGTGAACGATCTGAGAGACAAGGCAAGAAGTTCCTTCTATGCCTTCAAAAGGAACATAAGATTTGACATACCAATTAGGATCTGTCAAAAAATATTGGAAAAGGTTATAGAACCCATTGTCCTTCATGGTTGTGAGGTACATTTACATTTACATTTAAGTCATTTAGCAGACGCTCTTATCCAGAGCGACTTACAAAATGGTGCATTCACCTTATGATATCCAGTGGAACAACCACTTTACAATAGTGCATCTAAATCTTTTAGGGGGGGGGGGGGGGGGGGTTAGAAGGATTACTTTATCCTATCCTAGGTATTCCTTAAAGAGGTGGGGTTTCAGGTGTCTCCGGAAGGTGGTGATTGACTCCGCTGTCCTGGCGTCGTGAGGGAGCTTGTTCCACCATTGGGGTGCCAGAGCAGCGAACAGTTTTGACTGGGCTGAGCGGGAACTGTGCTTCCTCAGAGGTAGGGGGGCCAGCAGGCCAGTGGTGGATGAACGCAGTGCCCTTGTTTGGGTGTAGGGCCTGATCAGAGCCTGAAGGTATGGAGGTGCCGTTCCCTTCACAGCTCCGTAGGCAATCACCATGGTCTTGTAGCGGATGCGAGCTTCAACTGGAAGCCAGTGGAGAGAGCGGAGGAGCGGGGTGACGTGAGAGAACTTGGGAAGGTTGAACACCAGACGGGCTGCGGCGTTCTGGATGAGTTGTAGGGGTTTAATGGCACAGGCAGGGAGCCCAGCCAACAGCGAGTTGCAGTAATCCAGACGGGAGATGACAAGTGCCTGGATTAGGACCTGCGCCGCTTCCTGTGTGAGGCAGGGTCGTACTCTGCGAATGTTGTAGAGCATGAACCTACAGGATCGGGTCACCGCCTTGATGTTAGTGGAGAACGACAGGGTGTTGTCCAGGATCACGCCAAGGTTCTTAGCACTCTGGGAGGAGGACACAAGGGAGTTGTCAACCGTGATGGCGAGATCATGGAAGGGGCAGTCCTTCCCCGGGAGGAAGAGCAGCTCCGTCTTGCCGAGGTTCAGCTTGAGCTGGTGATCCGTCATCCACACTGATATGTCTGACAGACATGCAGAGATGCGATTCGCCGCCTGGTTATCAGAAGGGGGAAAGGAGAAGATTAATTGTGTGTCGTCTGCATAGCAATGATAGGAGAGACCATGTGAGGATATGACAGAGCCAAGTGACTTGGTGTATAGCGAGAATAGGAGAGGGCCTAGAACAGAGCCCTGGGGGACACCAGTGGTGAGAGCGCATGGTGCGGAGACAGATTCTCGCCACGCCACCTGGTAGGAGCGACCTGTCAGGTAGGATGCAATCCAAGCGTGGGCCGCGCCGGAGATGCCCAACTCGGAGAGGGTGGAGAGGAGGATCTGATGGTTCACAGTATCAAAGGCAGCAGATAGGTCTAGAAGGATGAGAGCAGAGGAGAGAGAGTTAGCTTTAGCAGTGCGGAGAGCCTCCGTGACACAGAGAAGAGCAGTCTCAGTTGAATGCCCAGTCTTGAAACCTGACTGATTAGGATCAAGAAGGTCATTCTGAGAGAGATAGCAGGAGAGCTGGCCAAGGACGGCACGTTCAAGAGTTTTGGAGAGAAAAGAAAGAAGGGATACTGGTCTGTAGTTGTTGACTTCGGAGGGATCGAGTGTAGGTTTTTTCAGAAGGGGTGCAACTCTCGCTCTCTTGAAGACGGAAGGGACGTAGCCAGCGGTCAAGGATGAGTTGATGAGCGAGGTGAGGAAGGGGAGAAGGTCTCCGGAAATGGTCTGGAGAAGAGAGGAGGGGATAGGGTCAAGTGGGCAGGTTGTTGGGCGGCCGGCCGTCACAAGACGCGAGATTTCATCTGGAGAGAGAGGGGAGAAAGAGGTCAAAGCACAGGGTAGGGCAGTGTGAGCAGGACCAGCGGTGTCGTTTGACTTAGCAAACGAGGATCGGATATCGTCAACCTTCTTTTCAAAATGGTTGACGAAGTCATCCGCAGAGAGGGAGGAGGGGGGGGGGAGGGGGAGGAGGATTCAGGAGGGAGGAGAAGGTAGCAAAGAGCTTCCTAGGGTTAGAGGCAGATGCTTGGAATTTAGAGTGGTAGAAAGTGGCTTTAGCAGCAGAGACAGAAGAGGAGAATGTAGAGAGGAGTGAGTGAAAGGATGCCAGGTCCGCAGGGAGGCGAGTTTTCCTCCATTTCCGCTCGGCTGCCCGGAGCCTTGTTCTGTGAGCTCGTAGTGAGTCATCGAGCCACGGAGCAGGAGGGGAGGACCGAGCCGGCCTGGAGGATAGGGGACAGAGAAAATCAAAGGATGCAGAAAGGGAGGAGAGGAGGGTTGAGGAGGCAGAATCAGGAGATAGGTTGGAGAAGGTTTGAGCAGAGGGAAGAGATGATAGGATGGAAGAGGAGAGAGTAGCGGGAGAGAGAGAGCGAAGGTTGGGACGGCGCAATACCATCCGAGTAGGGGCAGAGTGAGAAGTGTTGGATGAGAGCAAGAGGGAAAAGGATACAAGGTAGTGGTCGGAGATTTGGAGGGGAGTTGCAATGAGATTAGTGGAAGAACAGCATCTAGTAAAGATGAGGTCAAGCGTATTGCCTGCCTTGTGAGTAGGGGGGGAAGGTGAGAGGGTGAGGTCAAAAGAGGAGAGGAGTGGAAAGAAGGAGGCAGAGAGGAATGAGTCAAAGGTAGACGTGGGGAGGTTAAAGTCACCCAGAACTGTGAGAGGTGAGCCATCCTCAGGAAAGGAACTTATCAAGGCGTCAAGCTCATTGATGAACTCTCCAAGGGAACCTGGAGGGCGATAAATGATAAGGATGTTAAGCTTGAAAGGGCTGGTAACTGTGACAGCATGGAATTCAAATGAGGAGATAGACAGATGGGTCAGGGGAGAAAGCGAGAATGTCCACTTGGGAGAGATGAGGATTCCAGTGCCACCACCCCGCTGGCTCGATGCTCTAGGGGTATGCGAGAACACGTGGGCAGACGAAGAGAGAGCAGTAGGAGTAGCAGTGTTATCTGTGGTAATCCATGTTTCCGTCAGCGCCAGGAAGTCTAGGGACTGGAGGGTAGCATAGGCTGAGATGAACTCAGCCTTGTTGGCTGCAGACCGGCAGTTCCAGAGGCTGCCGGAGACCTGGAATTCCAGGTCTAATGTCCGCTCACCTACCAAGAATTCACAAAATGGGACAAACAGCAAATTGTAACTCTGCATGCAGAATTCTGCAAATATATCCTCACTGTACTGTACAATGTAAAAACTCTAAATAATGCATGCAGAGCAGAACTAGGCTTATGCCCGCTAATGATCAAAATCCAAAAAGAGCCATTAAATTCTACAACCACCTAAAAGAAAGCGATTCCCAAACCTGGGGCTCTGTTCACAAACACAAACAGACCCCACAGAGCCCCAGGACAGCAACACAACTTGACCCAACCAAATCATGAGAAAACATAAAGATAATTACTTGACACATTGGAAAGAATTCACAAAAAAACAGAGCTAGCTAGAATGCTATTTGGCCCTAAATAGAGAGTACACAGTGGCAGAATACCTGACCACTGTGACTGACCCATACTTAAGGAAACTTTGACTATGTCAGCATAGACTCAGTCAGCATAGCGTTGCTATTGAGAAAGGCTGCTGTAGGCAGACCTGGCTCTGAAGAGAAGACAGGCTACGTGCACACTGCCCACAAAATGAGGTGGAAACTGAGCTGCACATCCTAACCTCCTGCCAAATGTATGACATTATTAGAGACACATATTTCCCTCAGATTACACCGATCCACAAAGAATTAGAAAACAAACCAAATTTTGATAAACTCCCATATCTACTGGGTGAAATACCACAGTGTGCCATCACAGTAGCAAGATGTGACTTGTTGCCACAAGGGTAGCCTAGTGGTTAGAGTGTTGGGCTAGTAACCAGAAGGTTGCAAGTGCAAATCCCCGAGCTGACAAGGTACAGACTGTCATTCGCCCCTGAACAAAGCAGTTAACCCACTGTTTCTAGGCCGTCATTGAAAATAAGAATTTGTTCTTAACTGACTTGCCTAGTTAAATACAGGTAAAGAAAAGGGCAACCAGTGAAGAACAAACACCATTGTAAATACAACCCGTGTTTATATATTTTACCTTTTGTACTTTAACTATTTTCACATAATATGACAATTTAAATGTCTTTATTCTTGTGGAACGTTTGTGCGTGTAATTTTTTATGTACATTTTTATTGTTTATTTCACTTTTGTTTATTATCTAGTGCACTTGCTTTGGCAACGTTAACATATGTTTCACATGCCAATAAAGCCCCTTGAATTGAAATGAAATGAATTGAGAGAGAGAGAGAGAGAGAGAGAGAGAGAGAGATTGTCTGTGTGTGTGTGTACGGTACACATGTGTTCATGCATCAAATGCCTAGTTGCACAACAGTGGTCTGTTCCCCTGTCCCAGATCTGTCATTCACCCTGTGCAGTCTTTATGTTCAGGGTGTCAGATTTATCATTCACCCTGCGCAGTCTTTATGTTCAGGGTGTCAGATCTATCATTCACCCTGCGCAGTCTTAATGTTCAGGGTGTCAGATCAATCATTCACCCTGCGCAGTCTTTATGTTCAGGGTGTCAGATCTATCATTCACCCTGCGCAGTCTTTATGTTCAGGGTGTCAGATCTATCATTCACCCTGCGCAGTCTTTATGTTCAGGGTGTCAGATCTATCATTCACCCTGTGCAGTCTTTATGTTCAGGGTGTCAGATCAATCATTCACCCTGCGCAGTCTTTATGTTCAGGGTGTCAGATCTATCATTCACCCTGCGCAGTCTTTATGTTCAGGGTGTCAGATCTATCATTCACCCTGCGCAGTCTTTATGTTCAGGGTGTCAGATCAAATCATTCACCCTGCGCAGTCTTTATGTTCAGGGTGTCAGATCTATCATTCACCCTGCGCAGTCTTTATGTTCAGGTTGTCAGATCTATCATTCACCCTGCGCAGTCTTTATGTTCAGGGTGTCGTGGTAAAAAGTGAATCCTAAATATATAATGGCTTCCTGTTTCATGGTGTTTAGCTGTTGCCAGTCTGGGCTGTGTCCCTATATTTCCAGTGTCCTTTAGGCACTTATCAACCGTAGTGCACTATATAGGGAATAGGGTTTAATTTGGGATGATACCAGTGTCTATGTTATTAGCTAAGTGTGTTGAGATGATTGGTGTTTCATTTGAGGGCTTTTGTCTGGTTTTAATTAATGGAGGCTGACCATGCTTATCTTATCAGTCCATCACTGCACTTTCTATTGAACACAGTGATACACACACACACACACACACACACACACACACACACACACACACACACACACACACACACGGTTGCTGGCACACACACTTATCTTGTCAGCAGATCACTCCACGTTCTGTTAACTGTCACACACAGATGCACGCACGTGTACATGCTCACACACACAAACACACGCACACACACACTTGATCTAATCTCCTGTGTGAGGGGCTCTCTGTTTAAATCCCTTAAACGCTCGGGGATCCCCTGCTCCATCTCTAACTCTCTCATCCCTCCATCTCATTCTACCTTCATCCCTTTATCTCTGCTCTCCATCCCTCCATCTCTGTCCTCCCCTGATCCCTCTATCTTTCTAACCAACAGTTATCATTGTAGCAGATACAATCCATTCACATACAGGGCTGTATTTATCTACCAGAATAAGGAGGAACCATAAATCCCATTTATTGGTCAAGGTAAAAATCTGCAAGGCTCAGGTTACATAGTATATTCTCTGGAGTAGTCAGTACTCTATTCTCTGGAGTAGTCAGTACTGTATTCTCTGGAGTAGTCAGTACTGTATTCTCTGGAGTAGTCAGTACTGTATTCCTGGGGTAGTCAGTACTGTATTCTCTGGAGTAGTCAGTACTGTATTCCTGGGGTAGTCAGTACTGTATTCTCTGGAGTAGTCACTACTGTATTCCTGGGGTAGTCAGTACTGTATTCTCTGGAGTAGTCACTACTGTATTGCTGGAGTAGACAGTACTGTATTCTCTGGAGTAGTCACTACTGTATTGCTGGAGGAGACAGTACTGTATTCTCTGGAGTAGTCACTACTGTATTGCTGGAGGAGACAGTACTGTATTCTCTGGAGTAGTCACTACTGTATTGCTGGAGTAGACAGTACTGTATTATCTGGAGTAGTCACTACTGTATTGCTGGAATAGTCAGTGCTGTGTTTTCTTGGGTAGTTAGTACTGTATTCCTGGGGTAGTCGATATTGTATTTGGGGCAAAACTTGTATCTCGGGTTTCTTTCTTTTTGGGGGTTTACAGGGTTTTGAAAGAGAAAGCAGAGGAGAGAGAACGATACAGGGAGAGAGGGAAAATAAAGGGAGAGAGTGAAAAGTGTGGAGAAAAAGTTATAGAAAATTAGAAGACAGAGAATTATAGCAGAGCGGTGAGCCACACAGTAGGTATTCCATCCCTCCTGTATTCCTCATGTCTCTCCATCCCACAACAACCATGTGAGAAGTCTAACACAATAACCTAACTGGCCTCACACAGCTACACGTAACTCACGGTCTTATGGTCTTCAACCTCGGAAATACAAGTTGGCTGTGTTATGTTGTACACTCATCTAAACTGCTTTCTTTTTTCACATTCCTTCCTGCATCTCATTCTCTCTCTCATTCTCTCTCTCTCTCTCTCTCTCTCTCTCTCTCTCTCGTTCTTTCTCTCTCTTTCTGTCTCCCCCCTCTCTCTCTCCCCCTCTCTCTTTTGCTCTTTCCCTCCTCTCTCCATCTCTATTTCCCTGTAGGGAGTTTGGATGGAGGGATCCAGAGTTGCCTGAGGTGATTCAGATGCTGCAGCACCAGTTCCCTTCAGTCCAGTCCAATGCTGCAGCCTACCTCCAACACCTCTGCTTCGGAGACAACAAGATCAAATCAGAGGTAGCCTACCGCTGTTCATATGTGTGTGTGTGTGTGTGTGTGTGTGTGTGTGTGTGTGTGTTTGGCAAAGATATGGAGCGGATGTTCTACCATTACCAAAACCCAGATCATCTCTCTCCCTCTAAAGCTATTTGGAACAACCTGGTGTCAGAATCCTTTAACAAACACTTTATTAATAAGCCTCCGACAGCAGCAATCTGTTACAATCTCACAATCTGTTGCATTGTGTTACATTGTGTTATATTGCGTTACTTTGTGTTATATTGTGTTACTTTGTGTTACTTTGTGTTATATTGTGTTGCCTTGTGTTACATTGTGTTACTTCGTGCTATATTGTGTTGCATTGTGTTACTTTGTGTTATATTGTGTAACTTTGTGTTATATTGTGTTACTTTGTGTTACTTTGTGTTACTTTGTGTTATATTGTGTTGCCTTGTGTTACATTGTGTTACTTCGTGCTATATTGTGTTACATTGTGTTACTTTGTGTTATATTGTGTAACTTTGTGTTACATTGTGTTACTTTGTGTTATATTGTGTTACTTTTGTGTTACTTTGAGTTATACTGTCTCCAAGATGCCATAGCAGTCAGACGTCTTTTGTCCTCGTCTTGTCGTGTCCCGTGTATATATATATTTACTTATTTTCTTCGCATATCATTTAATATATTTTTTTCTAAAAACTCAACTTCAAAGCACTCTCCTGCAACTCGCCTCACCAATTAAAATTCACCTGAAATCTGAAATCCACAACAGAAGCTAGCCAGAAGCTAGCCAGAAGCTAGCGTTAGTATTCAGCTAACCACGGTTGGCGGTCATCAGCTATCCCTTAGCTCGAATAGCTATCGCCAGTTTTGTACAACGCGAAGCAGACCAGAGCATACCGAACCTATTTTTCTCTCCATATCCCCGGATTTCTATCGCAAGCTCTGGACATTTACACCTGGATCTTGCAGCTAGCTAGCTGCTATCTGAGTGACTATTGGCTAACGTCGGTCCCAGAGCAAACATCAATTATTCCGGAGCTAGTCAGCTGAAGAGTTCCATCAGCCACTCCTGGGCTACAATCACCTATCCGGACCCGTTTTACTGCCGATGCGGAGCCCTATCGGGTCGTCACGACTGGACTACCGATGTTATCTGCCCGAGGGAGTTATCCAACTGGCCCCTCCGTCGCGAAGTAACCTGAACGCCCATCTGCGGCCCGCTAATCGTTAGCTGTCTTATCGGCTGCTATCTGAATAGGTCTATCGGCCAATTTTCTTGGGCCACTATAACTATAACTATTTTGCCAATTGGATTGGTCCCCTCTACCACACGGAACCCCACTAATCTACAGACGGAAACGCACGAGGTGGCTAAAAACAGAGCTCCCTCCATCTTCCACCAGCTTGCTACCTATGGCCCGGCTAGCTGTCTGAATCTCACTGGACCCTTATGATCACTCGGCTAAGCATGCCTCTCCTTAATGCCGATATGCCTTGTCCATTGCTGTTCTGGTTAGTGTTTATTGGCTTATTTCACTGTAGAGCCTCTAGCCCTGCTCATTATACCTTATCCAACCTTTCAGTTCCACCACCCACACATGCTATGACATCACCTGGTTTCAATGATGTTTCTAGAGACAATATCTCTCTCATCATCACTCAATGCCTAGGTTTACCTCCACTGTATTCATATCCTACCATACCTTTGTCTGTACATTATACCTTGAAGCTATTTTATCGCCCCCAGAAACCTGCTCCTTTTACTCTCTATCCCGGACGTCATAGACGACCAATTCTCATAGCTTTTAGCCGTACCCTTATCCTACTCCACCTCTGAGCCTCTGGTGATGTAGAGGTGAATCCAGGCCCTGCAGTGACTAGCTCCAGTCCTATTCACCAGGGGCTCTCTTTTGATGACTTCTGTAACCGTAATAGCCTTGGTTTCATGCATGTTAACATTAGAAGCCTCCTCCCTATGTTTGTTTTATTCACTGCTTTAGCACACTCTGCCAACCCAGATGTCCTAGCCATGTCTGAATCCTGGCTTAGGAAGACCACCAAAAACTCTGAAATCTTCATCCCTAACTACAATATTTTCAGACAAGATTGAACGGCCAAAGGGGGCGGTGTTGCAATCTACTGCAGAGATAGCCTGCAGAGTTCTGTCCTACTATCCAGGTCTGTACCCACACAATTTGAACTTCTACTTTTAAAAATCCACCTCTCTAAAAACAAGTCTCTCACCATTGCCACCTGCTATAGACCACCCTCTGCCCCCAGCTGTGCTCTGGACACCATATGTGAACTGATTGCCCCCCATCTATCTTCAGAGCACGTGCTGCTAGGTGACCTAAACTGGGACATGCTTAACTCCCCAGCCATCCTACAATCTATGCTTGATGCCCTCAATCTCACACAAATTATCAATGAACCAACCAGGTACCACCCCAAAGCCGTAAACACTGGCACCCTCATAGATATCATCCTAACCAACTTGCCCTCTAAATACACCTCTGCTGTTTTCAACCAAGATCTCAGCGATCACTGCCTCATTGCCTGTATCCGTAATGGGTCAGCGGTCAAATGACCTCCACTCATCACTGTCAAATGCTCCCTGAAACACTTCAGCGAGCAAGCCTTTCTAAACGACCTGGCCCGGGTATCTTGGAAGGATATTGACCTCATCCTGTCAATAGAGGATGCCTGGTTATTTTTTTTAAATGCCTTCCTCTCCATCTTAAATAAGCATGCCTCACTCAAGAAATTTAGAACCAGGAACAGATATATATATATATATATTTTTTTGTATCTTTATTTTAACAGGGAAAACAGACTGAGACCTGGATCTCTTTTATGGCTGTGCCCTGTGTAAACATGTTGACATGTACAGTTTTAGGCATACAGACAAGAACATTTCAAACATACAAATCAAAGACACAATTCAACAGAAACAATCACAGACAACATCATATAGCCATTGGTTCTCTCCAGACCTGACTGCCCTTAACCAACACAAAAACATCCTGTGGCATTCTGCATTAGCATCGAACAGCCCCTGTGATATGCAACTTTTCAGGGAAGTTAGAAACCAATATACACAGGCAGTTAGAAAAGCCAAGGCTAGCTTTTTCAAGCAGAAATTTGCATCCTGCAATACAAACTCAAAAAAGTGCTGGGACACTGTAAAATCCATGGAGAATAAGAACACCTCCTCCCAGCTGCCCACTGCACTGAGGATAGGAAACTCTGTCACCACCGATAAATCCACTATAATTGAGAATTTCAATAAGCATTTTTCTACGGCTGGCCATGCTTTCCACCTGGCTACCCCTACCGCGGTCAACAGCACTGCATCCCCCACAGCTCAAGCCTTCCCCATTTCTCCTTCTCCCAAATCCAGTCAGCTGATGTTCTGAAAGAGCTGCAAAATCTGGACCCCTACAAATCAGCCGGGCTAGACAATCTGGACCCTTTCTTTCTAAAATGATCTGCCAATATTGTTGCAACCCCTATTACTAGCCTGTTCAACCTCTCTTTCGTGTCGTCTGAGATCCCTAAAGATTGGAAAGCAGCTGCGGTCATCTACCCTCTTCAAAGGGGGGGACACTCTTGACCCAAACTGCTACAGACCTACAGTGAGGGAAAAAAGTATTTGATCCCCTGCTGATTTTGTACGTTTGCCCACTGACAAAGAAATTAACAATCTATAATTTTAATGGTAGGTTTATTTGAACAGTGAGAGACAGAATAACAACAAAACAATCCAGAAAAACGCATGTCAAAAATGTTATAAAATGATTTGCATTGTAATGAGGGAAATAAGTATTTGACCCCCTCTCAATCAGAAAGATTTCTGGCTCCCAGGTGTCTTTTATACAGGTAACGAGCTGAGATTAGGAGCACACTCTTAAAGGGAGTGCTCCTAATCTCAGCTTGTTACCTGTATAAAAGACACCTGTCCACAGAAGCAATCAATCAATCAGATTCCAAACTCTCCACCATGGCCAAGTCCAAAGAGCTCTCCAAGGATGTCAGGGACAAGATTGTAGACCTACACAAGGCTGCAATGGGCTACAAGACCATCGCCAAGCAGCTTGGTGAGAAGGTGACAACATTTGGTGCGATTATTCGCAAATGGAAGAAACACAAAATAACTTTCCATCTCCCTCGGCCTGGGCCTCCATGCAAGATCTCACCTCGTGGAGTTTCAATGATCATGAGAACGGTGAGGAATCAGCCGAGAACTACACGGGAGGATCTTGTCAATGATCTCAAGGCAGCTGGGACCATAGTCACCAAGAAAACAATTGGTAACACACTACGCCATGAAGGACTGAAATCCTGCAGCGCCCGCAAGGTCCCCCTGCTCAAGAAAGCACATATACATGCCCGTCTGAAGTTTGCCAATGAACATCTGAGTGATTCAGAGGACAACTGGGTGAAAGTGTTGTGGTCAGATGAGACCAAAATGTTGCTCTTTCGCATCAACTCAACTCGCCGTGTTTGGAGGAGGAGGAATGCTGCCTATGACCCCAAGAACACCATCCCCACCGTCACACATGGAGGTGGAAACATTATGCTTTGGGGGTGTTTTTCTGCTAAGGGGACAGGACAACTTCACCGCATCAAATCGACGATGGACGGTGTACCGTCAAATCTTGGGTGAGAACCTCCTTCCCTCAGCCAGGGCATTGAAAATGGGTTGTGGATGGGTATTCCAGCATGACAATGACCCAAAACACACGGCCAAGGCAACAAAGGAGTGGCTCAAGAAGAAGCACATTAAGGTCCTGGAGTGGCCTAGCCAGTCTCCAGACCTTAATCCCATAGAAAATCTGTGGAGGGAGCTGAAGGTTCGAGTTGCCAAACGTCAGCCTCGAAACCTTAATGACTTGGAGAAGATCTGCAAAGAGGAGTGGGACAAAATCCATCCTGAGATGTGTGCAAACCTGGTGGCCAACTACAAGAAACGTCTGACCTCTGTGAATGCCAACAAGGGTTTTGCCACCAAGTACTAAGTCATGTTTTGCAGAGGGGTCAAATACTTATTTCCCTCATTAAAATGCAAATCATTTTCTAACATTTTTGACATGCGTTTTTATGGATTTTTTTGTTGTTATTCTGTCTCTCACTGTTCAAATAAACCTACCATTCAAATTATAGACTGATCATTTCTTTGTCAGTGGGCAAACATACAAAATCAGCAGGGGATCAAATACTTTTTTCCCTCACTGTAGGTGTCTGGTTAGACTGTAAACTCTCCTTCCAGACTCACATCAAACATCTCCAATCCAAAGTTAAATCTAGAATTGGCTTCCTATTTCGCAACAAAGTATCCTTCACTCATGCTGCCAAACATACCCTCGTAAAACTGACCATCCTACCGATCCTCGACATCGGCGATGTCATTTACAAAATAGTCTCCAATACCCTACTCAATAAACTGGATGCAGTCTATCACAGTGCCATCCGTTTTGTCACCAAAGCCCCATATACTACCCACCACTGCGACCTGTACGCTCTCGTTGGCTGGCCCTCGCTTCATACTCGTCGCCAAACCCACTGGCTCCAGGTCATCTACAAGACCCTGCTAGGTAAAGTCCCCCCATATCTCAGCTCACTGGTCACCATAGCAGCACCCACCTGTTGCTCGCGCTCCAGCAGGTATATCTCTCTGGTCACCCCCAAAGCCAATTCCTTCTTTGGTCATCATCTCTCCTTCCAGTTCTCTGCTGCCAATGACTGAAACAAACTACAAAAATCTCTGAAGCTGGAGACTCATATCTCCCTCACTAGCTTTAAGCACCAGCTGTCAGAGCAGCTCACAGATCACTGCACCTGTACATAGCCCATCTATTATTTAGCCTAAACAACTACCTCTTCCACTACTGTATTGATTTATTTATTTATTTTGCTCCTTTGCACCCCGTTATTTCTATTTCTACTTTGCACTTTCTTCCACTACAAATCTACCATTCCAGTGTTTTACTTGCTATATTGTATTTACTTTGCCTCCATGGCCTTTTTTTTTGCCTTTACCTCCCTTGTCTCACCTCATTTGCTCACATTGTATATAGACTTATTTTTCTACTGTATTATTGACTGTATGTTTGTTTTACTCCATGTGTAACTCTGTGTTGTTGTATGTGTCGAACTGCTTTGCTTTATCTTGGCCAGGTCGCAATTGTAAATGAGAACTTGTTCTCAACTTGCCTACCTGGTTAAATGAAGGTGAAATAAAATATTAAAATATATAAAATATTATAAAATATAAAATAATAAAATATTGTGTTATATTGTATTACATTGTGATACTTTGTGTTACATTGTGTTACGTTGTGTCTGCTCTGAATAACAATCCATGTAACAACTACAAAGAGCATTGATGTGCCTCTGCGCTGCTCAATGAAATTAATATCTGCTGACCTGTCGGTCAACAGCCTCTTCTCCCTCTTATTGAAAAGTGACGCTTCTCATTTCAAAACGCACACACACACACACACACACACACACACACACACACACACACACACACACACACACACACACACACACACACACACACACACACACACACACACACATAACATACACACACACACACACAAATACACAAACATAAACACACATAAACACACACACACACACAAACACACAGCACACACATAAACACACAAACACACATGTTCACAAACGTAACCTTTGTGTGTGTTGTGGCAGTTGTAATTATCGTTGAATAGAGAAAAGAGACAATAGGAAGAAAGGTTGGTATTGACAGAAGGGACAACACTGTGATCGTCTCCACAAAGTATAGAGGGAAAGAGAGGAAGGGAAATGGAGAGTGGGGGAGAGGGAGAGTGAGTGAGTGAGTAAGAAAGAAAGGGGAGGGAGGGAGGGAGGGAGGGAGGGAGGGAGGGAGGGAGGGAGGGAGGGAGGGAGGGAGGGAGGGAGGGAGGGAGGGAGGGAGGGAGGGAGGGAGGGGAGGGAGGGAGGCTGGTATTTATTCCAGGATATGGGATCTAATGACGGAAAGCGTCTGTGGTTTTCTGAAGTGTGTAGAATAATGATAAGAGCAGTATTTAATGTATGTGTGCATGCATATGTGTGTGTGTGTGTGTGTGTGTGTGTGTGTGTGTGTGTGTGTGTGTGTGTGTGTGTGTGTGTGTGTGTCTGTGTGTGTGTGTGTGTGTGTGTGTGTGTAGGGCATTCAGAGGTCTGATGTCTAGCCTTTACTGTGATTGTGGCTGACCACAGAGACAGCTTGGCAAATTCAGCTTGACATTGTTTATAGCACATCTACACACGCACACACACACACACACACACACACACACACACACACACACACACACACACACACACCACCCTCACTCGTCTCTGTCTGGCTAAAGTTCAGTCCCATCAGCTGTTTTCCTGGCTATCTGACCTGTCGATATCCATTTGTTCAGACGTGGCCTATAGCCATGCTGCTCCTTCTCTCTCTCTCTCTCTCTCTCTCTCTCTCTCTCTCTCTCTCTCTCTCTCTCTCTCTCTCTCTCTCTCTCTCTCTCTCTCTCTCTCTCTCTCTCTCTCTCTCTCTCTCTCTCTCTGTCTCTTTCTCTCTTTCGCTCTCTGTCGCTGTCTCTCTGTCTCTCTGTCTCTTTCTCTCTCTCTCTTTCTCTCTGTCTCTGTCTCTCTTTGTCTCTTTGTCTCTCTGTCTGTCTGTCTGTCTGTCTGTCTGTCTGTCTGTCTGTCTGTCTGTCTGTCTGTCTGTCTGTCTGTCTGTCTGTCTGTCTGTCTGTCTGTCTGTCTGTCTGTCTGTCTGTCTGTCTGTCTGTCTGTCTGTCTGTCTGTCTGTCTGTCTGTCTGTCTGTCTCTCTCTCTGTCTCTCTCTGTCTCTCCGTCTCTGTCTCTCTCTGCCTCTGTCTGTCTCTCTCTCTCTGTCAATTCAATTCAATTCAATTTCCTTTATTGGCATGACATAACAATATACATATTGCCAAAGCTTACTTTGGATATTTACAATATGAAAATAATAAGAATCAAAATTGTCAACGGGACAACTGTAACAACCATAACCAAGGGTCAAAATAACCATACATTCAACAATAACAATAAGCATAGAGGACATGTGCAGGTTGATTGGTCTGTCAGATACTGTCCCTCATCTTATGGCAGGCAGCAATGTAGTGCGCTGCCAACCCACAGCTCTGCATCCTCCCCCAACAGGATGGGTAGCTTACTCTCATCAGAGAGGTCTTTGAAACCTTGAATAAGGGTTTCAAATTTGGGGAAATGACACTTGAATTGTTTCATATTTTTTACATTTTGTCAGGAAATGCAGCTCCGTCTCAGGTTCTGCTGTTGTGCAGTGGTTGCACAGCCTTTCCTCTACAGGGAGCCATGTTTTCCTGTGTCTACCCTTCTCAATGGCAAGGCTGTGCTCACTAAGCATGTACTTTGTCAAGGTTTTTCTAAGGGTTTGATCAGTAACCATGCTCATATGATTAGCCACGGTGTACTGTCGATTTAGGGCCAGATTGTGCTGCATTTTGCTTTGTGCTTGTGTTTCCCAATAAGCAATGTAGTTGTAATTAGGTTTATTCTGATTGATTGGATGTTCTGGTCCTGAGGCGTCAGTGTGTTAGTAGAACAGGTTTGTGAACTCAGCCCCAGGACCAGCTGGATGAGGGGACTCTTTTCTTTGCTCAGCTCTTGGTATTGCAGGGCCTGGTAATGATATGAGAGGGGGTCACTGTATTTTAGATGTTTCCAAAACTTAATTGCTCTTTTTTGAGTTTTTATTATTAGTGGATATTGGACTAATTCTGCCCTGCATGCATTGTTTGTAGTTTTCCTCTGGACATGTATGAGAATCTTACAGAACTCTGCATGCAGGGTTTCAATGGGGTGTTTGTCCCATTTGATGAAATCTTGTTTTGCAAGTGGACCCCACACCTCGCTGCCATAAATTGGTTCAATGACACATTCAATTAGTTTTAGCCAAATTTTAATACGTATTTATATTAGATTTTTTCTCTCTCTCTCTCTCACTCTCTCTCTCTCTCTCTCTCTCTCTCTCTCTTATCCATCTTCCGTCCCTCTTCTCCTCTTCATCTCTTCCCCTATCTCCCTCCCTCCCATCATCCACCCCCTCCCCATCCTTCTCTTCCTCCCTCAGTTTTATTTGTCTATTTCTCTCCTCTTGTCTCTCCATATCTCTCATGTTTCATTGGATCAGTCTTGTGTTTCAGAACAGCATTTTCCTTTTGTTTATTACAGAAACACGACAACAAAACAACAACATCTGGGCCCATATACACACACACACACACACACACACACACACACACACACACACACATCCCTGATGGAATACACACACTGTTCTTATCCCCACTCATCAACACTCCCCTCTTGTTGTGTCAGCTCTCCAAGCATCTGTTGCCTCTTAATGTGTGTGTGTGTGTGTGTGTGTGTGTGTGTGTGTGTGTGTGTGTGTGTGTGTGTGTGTGTGTGTGTGTGTGTGTGTGTGTGTGTGTGTGTGTGTGTGTGTGTGTGTGTGTGTGTGTGTGTGTGTGTGTGTGTGTGTGTGTGCGTGTGATGTACAGATATGTAACCAAGTCTCAGACACGGCTGTGAACAGGGACCAAACACACTCGCCTCTCAACAAGGCTTTCGGTTCTTGAATGCAGCTCCAACAGATAAATATATATATATTTATATAAACAAAACGATATTGATTTTTCCTGGCAGTCTGTTTGTGTATGTATGCACAGACAGACACACATGCACGCACGCACGCACACAAGTTATGTTACAAAGTTGGATTGAAATGTATTTCATTGTCTTTTTTTGTCAACCGTCTACACACAATACTCTGTAATGGCAAAGTGGAAGATATATTCTAAGATAATATATGCTTAATAAAAAATAAAACACTAACATGTCTTGATTAGATTAGTATACAAGCCCCTTAGTTAATACATGTTAGAATCACCTTTGGCAGCGATTACAGCTGGAGTGAAGCCTAAAGAGCTTTTCATACCTGGATTAAACAATATTTTCTCTTTATTGTTTAAAAAATCCTTCAACCTCTGTCAAATTGGTTGTTGATCATTGCTAGATAGCACTTTTCAGGTCTTGACATAGATGTTCAAACCGATTAAAGCTACAACTATAACTCGGCCACTCAGGAACATTCACTGTCTTCTTGGTAAGCAACTCCAGTGTAGATTTGACCTTGTGTTTTAGGTTATTGTCACATACACATGGTTAGCAGATGTTAATGTGAGTGTAGCGAAATGCTTGTGCTTCTAGTTCCAATAGTGCAGTAATATCTAACAAATAATCTAACAATTCCCAACAACTACCTAATACACACAAATTTAAAGGGGTGAATGAGAATATATACATATAAATATATGGATGAGCGATGTCCGAGCGGCATAGGCAAGGTGCAGTAGATGGTATAAAATGCAGTATATACATGTGATATGAGTAATGTAAGATATGTAAACATTATTAAAGTAGCATTATTTAAAGTGGTGCTGTTTAAAGTGACTAGAGAGCCATTTATTAAAGTGTCCAGTGATTGGGTCTCAATGTAGGCAGCAGCCTCTCTGAGTTAGTAATTGCTGTTTAGCAGTCTGATGACCTTGAGATAGAAGTTGTTTCTCAATCTCTCGGTCCCAGCTTTGATGCACCTGTACTGACCTCACCTTCTGGACGATAGTGGTGTGAACAGGCAGTGGCTCGGGTGGTTGTTGTCCTTGATGATCTTTTTGGCCTTCCTGTGACATCGGGTGCTGTAGGTGTCATGGAGGGCAGGTAGTCTGCCCACGGTGATGAGTTGTGCAGACCGCACCACCCTCTGGAGAGCCTTGTGGTTGAGGGCGGTGCAGTTGCAGTACCAGGCTGTGATACAGCCTGACAGGATGCTCTCGATTGTGCATCTGTAAAAGTTTGTCAGGGTTTTGGGTGGCTAGCCACATTTCTTCCACCTCCTGAGGTTGAAGAGGCACTGTTGCGCCTTCTTCACCACACTGTCCATATGGGTGGACCATTTCAGTTTGTCTGTGATGTGTACGCCCAGGAACTTAAAACTTTCCACCTTCTCCACTGCTGGCCCTTCGATGTGGATAGGGGGGGTGCTCCCTCTGCTGTTTCCTGAAGTCCACGATCATCTCCTTTGTTTTGTTGACATTGAGTGAGAGGTTGTTTTTTCCTGACACCACACTTCGATTGACCTCACCTCATCCCTGTAGGCTGTCTCGTCGTTGTTGGTGATCACCACTGTTGTGTCTTCTGCAAACTTGATGATTGAGTTGTAGGCCTGAATGGCCACGCAGTCATGGGTGAACAGGGAGTACAGGAGAGGGCTGAGCACACACCCTTGTGGGGCCCCAGTGTTGAGGGTCAGTGAGGTGGAGATGTTGTTTCCTACCTTCACCACCCGGGGGTGGCCCGTCAGAAAGTCCAGGACCCAGTTGCACAGGGAGGGGTTGAGACCCAGGGCCTCCAGCTTGATGATGAGCTTGGAGAGTACAATGGTTTTGAATGCTGAGCTGTAGTCAATGAACAGCATTCTTACATAGGTATTCTTTTTGTCCAGATGGGATAGGGCAGTGTGCAGTGCGATGGCGATTGCGTTATCTGTGGAGCTGTTGGGGCGGTATGCAAACTGTAGTGCGTCTAGTGTGGCCGGTAAGGTGGCGGTGATATGATCCTTGACTAGCCTCTCAAAGCACTTCATGATGACAGAAGTGAATGCTACGGGGCGGTAGTCATTTAGTTCAGTTATCTTTGCCTTCTTGGGTACAGGAACAATGGTAGCCATCTTGAAGCATATGGGGACAACAGACTGGGATAGGGAGTGATTAAATATGTCCGTAAACACACCAGCCAGCTGGTCTGCGCATGCTCTGAGGACGTGGCTAGGGATGCCATCTGGGCCAGCAACCCTGCGAGGATTAACATGTTTAAATGTTTTACTCACGTCAGCCACTGAGAAGGAGAGGGGTGACGCAGTCTTTGTTAGCAAGCCATGACGGTGGCACTGTATTATCCTCAAAGCGGGCAAAGAAGGTGTTTAACTTGTCTGGAAGCGTGACGTTGGTATCCGTGATGTGGCTGTTTTTGTTTTTGTAGTCCGTGATTTCCTGTAGATCCTGCCACATACATCTCGTGTCTGAGCCTATGAACTGCTACTTATTTATAAACGCACTCACCGAGTCAGCGTATAGATCAATGTCGTTCTCTGAGGCTGACTGAAACATATTCCAGTTCCCATGATCAAAACAATCTTGGAGCATGGCTTCCGATTGGTCCGTCCAGTGTTGAATGGTTCTCGTCACTGGTACATCCTGTTTGAGTTTCTGCCTATAAGCCGGGATAAGCAAGATGGTTTCGTGGTCGGATTTGCCGAAGGGAGGGCTTTGTATGCATCGCGGAAGTTAGAGTAGCAGTGGTCGAGAGTATTAGCCCCACGTGTCGTGCAATCAATATGCTGATAAAATCTAGGTAACATTGATCTCAAATGTTCTTATTTAAAATCCCCTGCTACAATAAGCAGCCTCCGGGTATATAGTTTCCAGTTTACATAGAGTCAAGTGAAGTTTCTTGAGGGCCGTCTTGGTGTTCGCTTGAGGGGGGATGTACACAGCAGTGGCTATAACTGACGAAAATTCTCTTGGTAGGTAGAATGGCCGGCATTTGATTGTAAGGAATTCTAGATCGGGTTATCAGAAGGACTTGAGTTCCTGTGTGTAACAATGTAAGAAATAATACATAAAAAAACAAAATACTCCATAGTTTCCTAAGAACGCGAAGCGAGGCGACCATCTATGTCTGCGCCATGCTGTGTTCATTCCCATTATTGTCACTGCTGAAAGGTGAAATTATCTCCCACTGTCTGTTGGAAAGAAGACTGAACCAGGTTTTCCTTTAAGATTTTGCCTGTGCTTAGCTCTATTACATTTCTTTTTATGCTAAATAACACCCGAGTGCTTGCCGATGACAAGCATACCCATAACATGATGCAGCCACCACCATCCTTGAAAATGTGAAGAGTGGTACTCAGTGACGTATTGTTGGATTTGCCCCAGACAGAAAGCTTTGTATTCAGGACAAAACATGAATTTCTTTACCAAATGTTTTGCACTATTACTTTACTGCCTTATTGCAAACAGGATGAATGTTTTCTGTACAGGCTTCCTTCTTTTCACTCTGTCATTTCAGTGTCTGCGTTTTTTTTCGGCTATCTACCAATAGGTACCCTTCTTAGCTAGGCATTGGAAAACCTCCCTGGTCTTTGTGTTTGAATCTGTGCTTGAATTGTACTTCTCGACTGAGGGACCTTACACATAATTGTTTGTGTAAGAAAATAATGTTTACCACTATTATTGCACACAGAGTCCATGCATCTTATTATGTGATTTGTTAAGCACATTTGTACTCCTGTACTTATTTAGGTTTACCATAACAAAGGGGTTGAATACTTATTCACTCAAGACATTTCAGCTTTTAGTTAAGTAATTTGTAAAAAACAATCAGAAAACTAAATTCCACTTTGACATTATGGGATTTTGTGTGTAGGCTAGTGACTAAAAAAATCACTGGTGGGGGGAGCAGAAGTGTTTTGGAGTATCAGTGTGTGTGGTTTGTTTAGTATTCAGTTCAGGGTTAATCCGGCTTAATTGAAAAGATTACTGACATTTATTTGGAGCGATAAACTTCTGCAGTGTCATCAAACACCTTTTCTAACCTTTCCCTGTCCGCTCTCTCCTCTCCATCTCTCTCTCTCTCTCTCTCTCTCTCTCTCTCTCTCTCTCTCTCTCTCTCTCTCGTCTCTCTCTCTCTCTCTCTCTCTCTCTCTCTCTCTCTCTCTCTCTGTCTCTCTCTCTCTCTCTCTCTCTCTCCATCTCTCTCTCTCTCTCTCTCTCTCTCTCTCTCTCTCTCTCTCTCTCCTCTCCATCTTTCTCTCTCTCTCTCTCTCTCTCTCTCTCTCTCTCTCTCTCCTCTCCATCTTTCTCTCTCTCTCTCTCTCTCTCTCTCTCTCTCTCTCTCTCTCTCTCTCTCTCTCTCTCTCTCTCTCTCTCTCTCTCTCTCCCTCCTTCTCTTTCCTTTTGCAATCCCTCTACCTCCCCCTATCTCTCTTACTCCCCTCTCAATCACACCCTTTCTACCTTTTCCCCTTTCTACCTTATCTCGCTCGCTCTCTCCCTCACCCTCTCTCCCTCTCTCCGTCTGTGTGGTGATGCTATCTAAGGTTTGTGTGTAGAAGGTTGAGGTCAAACACAGAGCTAAGTCTTACAGGAGAAAGTAATTTGTGATCTGGGCCAGCAGCTCTTTATAGCAGGAAATAGGAATACTATTTATAAATGGAAGTCTTGCAGGGCATCTAGGATCTGACACACCCTCGCACACGCACATAAATATATATACACACACACACACACACACACACACACACACACACACACACACACACACACACACACACACACACACACACACACACACATTTGCATCACACACATACACACAGCTCTAAATATTCACCAGTTGGTTGTTAATGACCTCCTGTGGACCTCTGCAGAGTTCTGTGATCATTAGAACTCCCTCATGATTGTTTGGAACCCTCCTTTCTCTCTGCTCATTGGCCGCCTGAGGGTATTAGAAGGTCCCTGTAGTGAAACAGTGCCTATGTCTGGAACACCAGCAGGTGAAGGTTAGGTTTCCAATTGGTGAAAGATTTTCATTTGAATATTTTAAAATCTGCATGAAAACAATATGTGCATTTTCCGCAAGACATGTGTTTCCATCAAATTGACTTGTTGCAGATTAAAGGCTATACGTGATGACATAGTGAACATAAAAATAACTTTTGCGGGTAAATTCTCTTGTACCGATAAATAAGACACGTTTCCATCTCATTTTCAGCTTTACTGATGGTTTTGTCACAAAAAACATTGCGTTATATAGTGAATGTGCCCTCTCTGGTATTGGTACATGCGTTCTAGCCAGCAGCTGGCAGATAGAGTGCGGGTATAGCCTATATAATGAGATGATTATGGACAAGTGAGATTCTTTTTATTTGACAAAAGGCAGCCAAGCATCGATCATCATGTCACCAGAATAAAACATTGATTTATTTATTGGAAAGAAGAATCAAGCTCATCACTGTGCATTTTCACCACCCAGCAATAAACTGCACGGTTTCTCAAGTCGTGGTGGGAGGACCACACATCTCATCTGGTGAATCCAAGTTCACTTCAATATGATAGTTGTTATATCAATATTTGCTCATAAAAGCGTTTCCACCGCCATTTCTTGCATCATTAATTTTACAGACACAAAAAGATCCCAACTTGTCATGCATATTTTGTTTTGTCGACATTTGGAAAGTTTACCGACAAATTTGCTGTTTCCATCAGGCCTGCCGTGCCATTTTTTATCCGGCATGTGCTTTACTCTCATAAAAATGTTGGTGGAAACCTGGTTATTGTAACTCCTGGACGGCCAGGCTACTGAAAAACAGCTGAAACTTCTATGTCTCATCTCCCAGGAAAACACTGAGTGTACATGATTACAATGTACGGTACATTTAAAGGTGTCATTTACAGTAAGTACAGATTGATTTAATAGGTAGTCTGCTAGTTTTTACCCCAACCAATTTTTCCTCAAGGTCACCCAGCTTTGTGCCTCAACATTGTATTAGCCTAGAGGTTAAGAGGTTTGAGCCAGTAACTGAAAGGTCGCTGATCCAAATTCCCGAGGTAAGCAGGTGAATAATCTATGGATGTGCCCTTGAGCAAGGCACTTAACCTTAATTGCTCATGTAAGTCGCTCTGGATAAGAGCATCCACTAAAATGGTAAAAAAAAAATTGGCCACTGATCTAAAGCCAACGTGTTTGCTTGGTAGAGCCAACACGTCTTTAAAATCTCAGGCAACGTTACTCACTATTTTCTCCGCAATGTCTTTCTCTCCATCTCTCTGTCAGATTCGTCGTCAGGGTGGGATCCAGCTGCTGGTAGACCTGTTGGACCACCGTATGAGTGAGGTCCACCGCAGTGCCTGTGGAGCCCTGAGGAACCTGGTCTACGGCAAGGCCAACGACGACAACAAGATTACCCTGAAGAACTGTGGGGGCATACCTGCCCTGGTCCGCCTGCTACGCAAGACCGGAGACGTGGAGATAAGAGAACTGGTCACAGGTACATTTTTTTATTTATTTTTTATTTCACCTTTATTTAACCAGGTAGGCCAGTTGAGAACATGTTCTAAATTACAACTGCGGCCTGGCCAAGATAAAGCAAAGCAGTGCGACAAAGACAACAACACAGAGTTACACATAAACAAACGTACAGTCAATAACACAATAGAAAAGTCTATGTACAGTGTGTGCAAATGTAGAAGAGTAGGGAGGTAGGCAATAAATAGGCCATAGAGTCAAAATAATTACAATTTAGCATTAACACTGGAGTGATAGATGTGCAGATGATGGTGTGCAAGTTGAGATACTGGGGTGCAAAAGAGCATAAGGGTAAGTAACAATATGGGGATAAGGTAGTTAGGTGTGCTATTTACAGATTGGCTGTGTACAGGTACAGTGATCGGTAAGCTGCTCTGACAGCTGACGCTTAAAGTTAGTGAGGGAGATATAAGACTCCAGCTTCAGTGATTTTTGCAATTCGTTCCAGTTATTTGCAGCCGGGAACTGGAAGGAAAGGCGGCCAAAGAAAGTGTTGGCTTTGGGGATGACCAGTGAAATATACCTGCTGGACCGCGTGCTACTGGTGTGTTTTGCTATGGTGACCAGTGAGCTGAGATAAGGCGGGGCTTTACCTAGTAAAGACTTATAGATGACCTGGAGCCAGTGGGTTTGGCGACAAATATGTAGTGAGGGCCAGCCAACGAGAGCATTCTGGTCGCAGTGGTGGGTAGTATATGGGGCTTTGGTGACAAAACGGATGGCACTGTGATAGAGTACATCCAGTTTCCTGAGTAGAGTGTAGGAGGCTATTTTGTGATTGACATCACCGAAGTCAAGGATCGGTAGGATAGTCAATTTTATGAGGGTATGTTTGTCAGCATGAGTAAAGGAGGCTTTGTTGCAAAATAGGAAGCCGATTCTAGATGTAATTTTGAATTGAAAATGCTTAATGTGAGTCTGGAAGGAGAGTGTGCAGTCTAACCAGACACCTAGGTATTTGAAGTTGTCCACATATTCTAAGTCAGAACCGTCCAGAGAATTGATGCTAGTCAGGTGGGAGGGTGCAGGCAGCAATCGGTTGAAGAGCATGCATTTAGTTTTACTAGCATTTAAAAGCAGTTGGAGGCCATGAAAGGAGTGTTGTACAGCATTGAAGCTTGTTTGCAGGTTTGTTAACCTCTTACTGCGTAAATCCCTCTAGCGGGATCAAATTCGACAACATCCGGTGAAATCGGAGCACGCCAAATTCAAAATACAAAATCGTAAAATTAAACATTCATGAAAATACAAGTGTCCTACATCATTAAAAAGCTTAACTTCTTGTTAATCCAGCCACTTTGTCAGATTTCAGAAAGGCTTTACGGCGAAAGCATACCATGCGATTATATGAGGACAGCGCCCCGCATGCAAAGCATTAAACATTTTCCAAACAAGCAGAGGCGTTTAGAAAGTCAGAAATAGCGATAAAATAAATCACTTAGCTTTGAAGATCTTCATCTGTTTGCAATCCAAAGTGTCCCAGCTACATAACAAATGGTCCTTTTGTTCGATAAAGTCCTTCTTTATATCCCAAAAAAGTCAGCTTCGTTGGCGCGCTAGATTCAGTAATCCACCGGTTTCCCTCATTGAAAATAAACGATCAAATTTAAGACTGAGAACAGTATGTTCATTACCGGAGATAAATAACGAAGTGCGCACTCTCTTCCACACGCACCACAACACTACAGCCAAAATGGGAGCCACTTACAAAAACTACAAATTCTAGCTAATTTTTCAAAAAACAAGCCTGAAACTCTTTCTAAAGACTGATGACATCTACTGGAAGCCCTAGGAACTGCAATCTGGGAGGTATTGCTTTGATATTCCCATTGGCAGGCATTATAATGAGTGGTGAGCTCAACAACAACAAAAATTCCCCGGATGGATTCTCCTCGGGTTTTTGCCTGCTATATCAGTTCTGTTATACTCACAGACATTATTTTAAGACTTTTGGAAACTTCAGAGTGTTTTCTATCCAATACCATCCTAGCTTTTGGGCCTGAGTAATAGACAGTTTACTTTGGGCACGTCAGTCATCCGAAATACCGAATACTGCCACCTGTCCACAAGACATTTAACAGAGTGTCCAAAGAAGGGCCAGATGTATACAGAATGGTGTCGTCTGCGTAGAGGTGGATCAGAGAATCACCAGCAGCAAGAGCAATATCATTGATATATACTTAGAAAGGGGTTGCAACAATTTCGGCAGATCATTTTAGAGAGAGAAATCAACAAATGAGAGCGACTGGGGAATGGGAGTGGTGCTGGGGGCTGCAGGGCCTGGGTTAACCTCTACATCACCAGAGGAACAGAGGGAGAGTAGGATAAGGGTACACACGCAAGGACGCTCGCACTCACGCACACATAATACACTGACACTTCTACATTCCAGAAGACTATGATGACTTTCCAATAGTTTCATTTTTCCTGAGTCCAGGCGTATTCAGTAGCCAGATAACATAGCTATTCAATAGAAAACCATTTGAAAAGATAACAGGATCAGTCAATTCAGGTCACTCCTTTTCAGCATTCCATCTTAATTCTCAGACCCTCATTGTCCACGTTTTCAGACAGTCTCAACTAACTTTGAGAGTGTTGAAATATTCAAACAAACCACAGAGCTTCTCTCTGTGATGCCGGGAACAAACCGCCTCACTAGTCATCAAATATGAAAAACAACTCCCACACGTTTCTTCAGATTATTTTGTCAGTGTTTCGCTACTGTCAGGCTTTTTCAAAGCTGTTCTATCTGCCAGAAATAAGCTTGTTTGGCTGTGGTGTCTCTGTGAGAGTGCAGTGTTTAGCTACATTTATGTTTCTTAGGTGAGAACTGTGACAAAATCCTTGTGTGTAATTTTTCTGTGGAGCATGAGATCTTTCACAAGCACGTCTAAGCCAGGCTAGCCAAGGAGAGATCCCCGAAAGACTACTTTTGAGTTTACATCAACACTGGAGGACCTTTGCCAAAGCTTTGCATGTGTGTGTGTGTACTTGCTTGTGTTTGTGTGTACTTGCGTGTGTTTGTGTGTGTAAGCGTGCATGTGGGTTTGTGTGTACTTGTCTATGTGTGTGTGTGTATGGGTGTGTAAGCGTGTGTGTGTGTGTGTGTGTGTGTGTGTGTGTGTGTGTGTGTGTGTGTGTGTGTGTGTGTGTGTGTGTGTGTGTGTGTGTGTGTGTGTGTGTGTGTGTTTGTGTGTACTTGTGTGTGTGTTTGTGTGTACTTGCGTGTTTGTGTGTGTAAGCTTGCATGCATTTTTATCTCTAATGGGAGGCACCAGACATATGGATCCTAACCCATCCGTGACTAGTGATTGGCCGTGTGAATGGGCGTTGAGAAGCCTATCAGCTGCTCCAATGGAGCGGGTCCCCCTGCCTAAGATGGAGCTGGAATAGGCTCTATTGAAAAGGCCTTCAAACCACTGAGGGATGAAGTTAGGCCACTGGTAGTATCCTAAAGACTTAAAGGCTTTAGCTCAGTGGACTAACATGTTCTTGAGTTTCACTTATGACCTGGGTTGGATAACCAGTCAACTACAGTTTAAACAGTTAAGTATAATTCAGTTGTCATTTCCTCTTGTCAGCGAAGAGAGCTGGTTCAGAGATACAGTGCCTTCTGTTTTTGCTTCGTCATTTTGGGGTATTGTGTGTAGATTAATGAGGGGAAAAAAACGATTTAATCCATTTTAGAATAAGGTTGTAACGTAACAACATGTGGAAAAAGTCAAGGGGTCTGAATACTTTCCGAATGCCCTGTAAACACATACTTAAAAACAACATCCATTTGTAGCTGAGATAACGGACCCCCCCCCCCCCCCCACACACACACACACACATTCACACACATAAACACACACACACACACACACAAAAACACATACACAGTCTGCTTTTGTAGCTTTGTCATGTTCAGAGATAAGGGAAGCGAGAGGGAACGTGACACTCGTCCAATTTGACCTCTCACCCGTCCCTCTCAGCTACAGCGCTCATCTGATAGGTCAGACAGTCTCTATGGAGACAAAGGACACAGAGGGCCAAAACAATGAGTGATGGCTGAACAGTAGATATCTCCTGATAACCAAACAATGGGGACGGACTGAATTCCCTGTGGATTATAACTAGTGCTAGAAAGATGGTTTATATATCAAGCTATACCACAGATCTCCTCATAAAAGGTCCTTTTGGGTTTAGAATGTGTGGCAATATAACCTATTCCTCAGGGGGTGTGTGTGTGTGTGTGTGGAATGGCGGGAATTGAATTAATGGAACAGAGTCAAAAATGTGGTTTCCGTATGTTTGATGTGTTTGATACCGTTCCATTTATTCCATTCCAGCCATTACAATGAGCCTGTCCTCCTATAGCTTCTACCACCAGCCTCCATTGGAGTGTGTGTGTGTGTGTGTGTGTGTGTGTGTGTGTGTGTGTGTGTGTGTGTGTGTGTGTGTGTGTGTGTGTGTGTGTGTGTGTGTGTGTGTGTGTGTGTGCACGCGCCTGCGGGCCTGCAATGTTAGTGTGTACACTGAGTGTACAAAGCATTAGGAACATGCTCTTTCCATTACTTAAACTCACCAGGTGAATCCAGGTGAAAGCTATTTTTCCTTATTGACGTCAATCCACTTTAATCAGTGTAGATGAAGGAGAGGAGACAAGTTAAATAAGGATTTTTAAGCCTTGAGACAATTGAGATGGATTGTGTGTGTGCCATTCAGAGGGTATATGAGCAAGACAAAATATTTAAGTGCCTTAGAACGGGGTATGGTAGTACTGTAGCTGCCAGGTGTAGGGCTGTTACGGTGACCGTATTACCACCACACTGGCGGTCACGAGTCATGAAGGCAGTTAAATTCCACGTGACCGTTTAGTCACGGTAATTAGGCTTCTCCAAGCTCTGATGCTGCTGATGGTCATTAGTATCCTATCAAACTTGCTAACTGCCTGGTACTCAGCACTCTATTGTCCCTCTGACATCAATACAAATTAATTTGAAAATCTAATCCAAAACTTCATGAGAGCCCATGAGCTCGTGTTGCGCAGCATTTCTATAGGCTATGCAATTGTGTGAGAAAACAGAGTGATGGAAGGGAAAGGGGTGATGCCTAGTCAGTTGTACAACTGAATGCATTCAACTGAAATGTGTCTTCCGAATTTAACCCAACCCCTCTCAATCAGAGAGGTGATGGGGGCTGCCATAATCGACATCCACGTCTTTGGCGCCTGGGGAACAGTGGGTTAACTGCCTTGCTCAGGGGCAAAATGACAGATTTTGACCTTGTCAGCTTGGGGATTCAATCCAGAAACCTTTTGATTACTGGCCCAACGCTCGAACAACTAGGCTACCTGCCGCCTCTTTGAAAAAGAGGATCCCATCAACTTTGTATAGGCTAGACCTACTATATTTATTTCTCAACTTTCCTAATATTAAGCAAATATTAAGCACATTGCTTATCTTTACAACAGGAGTTTAGCCTACCTGTATAATGACACAGGGCGAGACCCAGATGCAGACAAAGGAGGCAGATTCTTAGAGTCTCTGATATTTATTAAAATACAAGGGGCAGGCAATAGGCAGGTTGAAGACAGGCAGAAGTTCATTAACCAGGTCAGAGTCCAAAAGGTACTGTGGGGCAGGCAGGCTCGAGGTCAGGGCAGGCAGAACAGGTCTGAACCAGTAGGGCTAGAAAACAGAGCGCAGGAAAAACAGGAGCACGGAAAAAGACGCTGGTAGGCTTGGCAAGACAAACTGGCAACAGACAAACAGAGAATGCAGGTATAAATACACTGGGGATAATGGGGAAGATGGGCGACACCTGGAGGGGGGTGGAGACAAGCACAAAGATAGGTGAAACAGATCAGGGTGTGACAACCTGGCTGGCATGAAAATGAACCACAGGATAAGTGTCCTCCATTCATTATATAAGTGCATAGATGACATTTATTTTTTCCCTTGGCCCTGTTTTGAGACAGGTGCATGATACTGGTCCATTCTAAATAAAAACAAAGTCACAAATATATTATTTATTGTATGTAAAGACAATATTAAGTCAATAATATTCTGATGGGTTATAATATTAGCCTATCACTTGTGAATTATATATTAGCACTTGTGAATGATGTCCAGCATAAGAAACAATGTCTTTTTTTGTGTGACTTTTTCTAATCATAGTATCACACCTCATGTAGCCAAGCCCATAGGCCTATATGTTTTGATAAGGTTTGTATCACAACTAAAGTGGCCAAATAACTTCTTAAAATGAATCACATTAATCTGCATTACAAGGGGTGAAGAACCTAACTGGCATACATAAGCAGCGTGTGAGTTTCAAGTTTGGGGAAGATCATTTTCACCATGAAAATGCACCTTTATAATAAAAGCATAACATGCATAATCACATTTTACAATACATTTTAAGAATGTTGTTTTCCTGTTAATGGAACATTCACACTTATAGCCTAGTGCCATGTATGCATTGCAGCGCTTCTAATGTCAAGAAATAGCCTAATAGTTCATGTTGCGTCAGCCTCGTTGCGTAACAACGTTTTTCTGATTCTAGTGGTTGTATTAATGTGGGATCTATCACATCCCACGTCTGTCCCAGACTATGTTTAGGTCAACTTTTGTACTATGGGGGATAGTAGATTGACATAGGCTAGTGCTTTTGCTGTTCGTTAGGCCTACTTATCTTGTTGGCTGACGAAAAGCAAATGTGGACAGTTCTTCCAATATCTTCAATATGCACCTCGGAATTGGATAAGGACGGGAGCAGTTGTGTCCCCGATGTGTCTGTCTTCACTTGTAGCCTGTGAGAAAGACACCTGTTCACGTGATGGAGAGCCATGTGAGTGAGAGGAGAGGTGCTTCGGGAACAGGAGGCACTCAGAAAGAAGGGCTGCAAAAGACATTGATTTTTTTAGGGTGCGTTATGGCCACACGAAGGGGATGCTGCCGAGAAATTCGAGGCATTATCAAGTGCTTCACAAATTGTGAATGAGAGACTGACGAAGTGTGTACAGCCTCATCATGCAGCCTTAGAATGTATTAAAAATCTAAACATATAGCCCAGCATTTGTAGAACAACTAAATTTACATGAATTACTCTAAATGAATTCTTAGGGAAAACTTAGGCCTAAATGACATACCCAAATCTAACTGCCTGTAGCTCAGGCCCTGAAGCAAGGATATGCATATTCTACCATTTGGAAGGAAACACTTTGAAGTCTGTGGAAATGTGAATGTAATGTAGGAGAGTATAACACAATAGATCTGGTAGAAGAAAATACAAAGAAAAAAAAAACATTTTCTTTCTACCACCATCTTTGAAATGCTGCAGAAAATGTCCCTGTTCCAGCCATCACTCTGGTTGTAATTCTGATGGTGTCCACAAGATGGCAGCAGTGTATGTTCAAAGTTTCAGACGGATAAAGAAGTATGAGCAAGCTACATGACATTTAGTGTGAAGTCACTCAGGTACATTTAGGTCAATCGTGAAAGAGACATGACATATTACATTTTTCTGCAAGAATATCGTCAAATCTGTATACTTGGACTTGGACTAGCTTTTCCAGTATTAGTAGACATATAAGTTAAACATTTGCAAAAAAAACTGTTTTCATAACTTCATAACTCTGAATATTCTTATAATTTTTGTCCAAAATGAAAAGGCATGCTGTCGTAGAAGATTAGTAGCTACATTTTACGACGGATACATGGTTTCCGGATACTCCTGTAAAGCCCAGCTCATTAGCTATCTACCTAGCTTTGTTTGACCCCGATTGGTGCTTATTTGACAAAGTTAGAGTCGTTCAAGTTAAGACCGCTCGCGTCATCAGCGTGCCATGAAGGTGTCGCTCTCTGTCCAAATATGGTGTCCTATAGGATATACTACACCCCTAATGATATAGTGAAGTCTCGTTACATTCTAGGATCTCTGAGGAATACATACGAATGTGATTTGACTGGTTGAAAGAACGTTTAGGGTGAGATTTTCACAGATTCCTTTCTTTGCAAGTTGAACGAGTGGAAATACAAAATCGATTGTGCATGCAATATGGACCTTTTTAGGATATGAAAAAGGAATTTATCGAACACAATGACACTTCATGTTATCTCTGGGACCCTTTGGATGATAAATCAGAGCAAAATTTCAGAATGTAAGTACACATTTCACCTTCAGAGGTGAATTTATCAAACCTATTGCAGTGAAAAAGAGTTTTTTGTTGTTAGGAGCTCTTCTCAAACAATAGCATGGCCTTTTTTCGCAGTAACAGCTACTGTAAATTGGACAGTGCAGTTATATTAACCTCTTACATGTAGACGTTCCGCTAGCGGAACACCTGCTCCAATATCCAATGATAGGCGTGGCGCGAATTACAAATTCCTCAAAAATACAAAAACTTCCATTTTTCAAACATTTTAAAGACAAGACTCTCCTTTATCTAACCGCACTGTCCGATTTCAAAAAGGCTTTACAGCGAAAGCAAAACATTAGATTATGTCAGCAGAGTACCCAGCCAGAAATAATCAGACACCCATTTTTCAAGCTAGCATATAATGTCACAAAAACCAAACCACAGCTAAATGCAGCACTAACCTTTGATGATCTTCATCAGATAACACACCTAGGACATTATGTTATACAATACATGCATGTTTTGTTCAAGCAAGTTCATATTTATATCAAAAACCAGCTTTTTACATTAGCATGTGACGTTCAGAACTAGCATACCCCCCGCAAACCTCCGGTGAATTTACTAAACGTTCACAAAAAACATAACAATTATTTTAAGAATTATAGATACAGAACTCCTTTGCAATCGAGGTGTCCGATTTTAAAATAGCTTTTCGGTGAAAGCACATTTTGCAATATTCTGAGTAGATAGCCCAGCCATCACGGCTAGCTATTTAGACACCCACCAAGTTTAGCCCTGACCAAACTCCCATTTACTATTAGAAAAGTTTGATTACCTTTGGTGTTCTTCGTCAGAATGCACTCCCAGGACTGCTACTTCAATAACAAATGTTGGTTTGGTTCAAAATAATCCATTGTTATATCCAAATAGCGGCGTTTTGTTCGTGCGTTCAAGACACTATCCGAAGTGTAAATAAGGGTCACGAGCACGACGCATTTCGTGACAAAAAAATTCTAAATATTCCATTACCGTACTTCGAAGCATGTCAACCGCTGTTTAAAATCAATTTTTATGTCATTTTTCTCGTAAAAAAGCGATAATATTCCGACCGGGAAAGCGTGTATACGTACAAAGAGAGAGAAAATAAAAGCATGGGATCCCCTCGTGCACGAGCCTGAGTTTCATAGTACTGTGACTGGCCACTATCCAAACGCGCTACTTTTTTTCAGCCAGAGCCTGCAAAGCCACGATTCAGCTTTTTGCCGCCTTCTGAGAGCCCATGGGAGCCGTAGGAAGTGTCACGTAACAGCAGAGATCCCCTGTAATGGATAGAGATAATCAAGAAGGGCAAGAAATGGTCAGACAGGGCACTTCCTGTAAGGAATCTTCTCAGGTTTTGGCCTGCCAAATGAGTTCTGTTATACTCACAGACACCATTCAAACAGTTTTAGAAACTATGGAGTGTTTTCTATCCAAAGCTAATAATTATATGCATATTATAGTTTCTGGGCAGGAGTAATAATCAGATTAAATCGGGTACGTTTTTTATCCGGCCGTGAAAATACTGCCCCCTAGGCATAACAGGTTAACAAGAAATGAACCTTTTAGCCAATATAAGACACTTATATGTACCGACATTTGTTGTTTCTCTAAAATCTGCGATGGTGAAACAAGGTGCTGCATGATTTGCAACTGTCCTGTTGACGGGACACCGATCCCTAATTAAGCATGAAGGAGTACCTATTTCTTTGTTTTCTGCTCAACACAGATAGCAGAATGTGCACACTCCCTCAAATCGTTTGGAGAATGTATGCTTTCTTTTTTATTGAACTTTGTTCAATTGTATTCTTCATACTATAAAAATAATGCCACAGAATTGTAATCGAATCTTGTCTGCTAAATGAACTAATGTAGCCCACAGCCATTTGGCATAGCCAGACCTAACATAAGGACAACTGAGAGTATGCTATTCTGTTCTTCTGAAATAGACTAATTTTGGCCCATTCCTCCTGACAGAGCTGGTGTAACTGAGTCAGGTTTGTAGGCCTCCTTGCTCGCACACGCCTTTTCAGTTCTGCCCACAAATTTTCTATAGGACTGAGGTCAGGGCTTTGTGATGGCCAGTTCAATACATTGACTTTGTTGTCCTTAAGCCATTTTGCCACAACTTTGGATAAATGCTTGGTGTCATTTTCCATTTGGAAGACCCATTTGCGACCAAGCTTTAACCTCTATGGGCTAGGTGGGACGCTAGCGTGCCACCCGTGGTGCACTCCATCAACAGCAGGTGCATTTCAAGAGCGGCAAATTTGAATCCAAATAAATGTCAAAATTCAAATTTTTCAAACATACAACTATTTTACACCCTTTGAAAGATAAACATCTCCTTAATCTAACCACGTTTTACGATTTCAAAAAGGTTTTACGGCGAAAGCATAAATTTAGAGTATGTTAGGACAGTACATTTACAAGAGTTGTGTGTAATGTTTTGTCAATTCAAAGACAGGGTCACCAAAACCATAAAACCAGCTAAAATGATGCACTAACCTTTTACAATCTCCATCAGATGACACTCCTAGGACATTATGTTAGACAATGCATGCATTTTTAGTTCTATCAAGTTCATATTTATATCCAAAAACAGCGTTTTACTATGGCATTGATGTTGAGGAAATCGTTTCCCTCCAATAACCGGCAGTCAAGTCAGCGTCACAAATTAAATAATTAAAATTAGAAAACATTGGTAAAATATTATATTGTCATTTAAAGAATTATAGATTTACATCTCTTGAACGCAATCAACTTGCCAGATTTAAAAATAACCTTACTGGGAAATCACACTTTGCAATAATCTGAGCACTGCGCCCAGAAAAATACGCGTTGCGATACAGACTAGACGTCATGTTGGGGAGATCTAAAATCGAAAATACTATGTAAATAATCCATTACCTTTGATTCTCTTCATCAGATGTCACTTCCAGGTATCACAGGTCCATAACGAATGTAGTTTTGTTCAAAAAAGCTCATCATTTATGTCCAAAAATCTCCGTCTTGTTAGCACATGATCTAAGCCAGCCGGACTTCTCGTCATGAACGAGGGGAAAAAATATATTTACGTTCGTTCAAACATGTCAAACGTTGTATAGCATAAATCATTAGGGCCTTTTTTAACCAGAACATGAATAATATTCAAGGTGGACGAATGCATACTCTTTTATAACGTATTGGAACGAGGGTACCCAACATGAACTCGCGCGCCAGGTGTCTAATGGGACATCATCGTTCCATGGCTCTTGTTCGGTCAGATCTCCCTCCAGAAGACTCAAAACACTTTGTAAAGGCTGGTGACATCTAGTGGAAGCAATAGGAAGTGCCAAAATATTCCTCAGCCCCTGTGTTTTTCAATGGGATAGGTTTAAAGGTAATACAACACATCAGGTATCCACTTCCTGTCAGAAAATGTCTCAGGGTTTTGCCTGCCAAATGAGTTCTGTTATACTCACAGACACCATTCAAACAGTTTTAGAAACTTTAGAGTGTTTTCTATCCATATATAATAAGTATATGCATATTCTAGTTACTGGGTAGGATTAGTAACCAGATTAAATCGGGTACATTTTTTTTATCCAGACGTGCAAATGCTGCCCCCTAGCCCTAACAGGTTAACTTCCTGACTGAGGTCTTAAGATGTTGCTTCAATATATCCACATAATTTTCCTACCTCATTATGGCATCAATTTTGTGAAGTACACCAGTCCCTCCTGCAGCAAAGCACCCCCACAACATGATGCTGCCACCCCCGTGCTTCATGGTTGGGATGGTGTTCTTCGGCTTGCAAGCCTCCCCCTTTTTCCTCAAAACATAACGATGGTCATTATGGCCAAACAGTTCTATTTTTGTTTCATCAGACCAGAGGACATTTCTCCAAAAAAGTATGATTTTTGTCCCCATGTGCAGTTTCAAACCGTAGTCTGGCTTTTTTATGGCTGTTTTGGAGCAGTGGCTTCTTCCTTGCTGAGCAGCCTTTCAGGTTATGTCAATATAGGACTCGTTTTACTGTGGATATAGATAATTTTGTACCTGTTTCCTCCAGCATCTTCACAAGGTCCTTTGCTGTTGTTCTGGGATTGATTTGCACTTTTCCCAGCAAAGTACGTTCATCTCTAGGGGACAGAATGCGTCTCCTTCCTGAGTGGTATAATGGCTGCATGGTCCCATGGTGTTTCTACTTGCATACTATTGTTTGTACAGATGAACGTGGTACCTTCAGGCGTTTGGAAATTGCTCCTATAAGGACTCAGGGCCAGACCCAGACCCAGATGCAGACACAGGAGGCAGATGGATTGAGTGTGTGATATTTATTAATTCTAAAAGGGGTAGGTTAGAGAATAGTCATGGACAGGCAAAAGGTCAAAACCAGATCTGAGTCCAGGAGGTACAGAGTGGCAGGCAGGCTCAAGGTCAGGGCAGGCAGACAGGCAGGCGGGTACAGAGTCGAGAAAACAGGCAAGAGTCAAAACCGGAAGGACTAGCAAAGAGAGAATAGCAAAAACAGGTGCACAGGAAAAACACGCTGGTTGACTTGAAACATACTAGACGAACTGGCACAGAGAGACAGGAAACGCAGGGATAAATACACGGGAAAATAAGCGACACCTGGAGGGGGTGGAGACAATCATAAGGACAGGTGAAACAGGTCAGGGCGTAACAGCTCCCAAGGATGAACTAGACTTGTGGAGGTCTACAATTTTTTTCGGAGGTCTTGGCTGATTTCTTTTGATTTTCTCATGATGTCAAGCATTTACATTACATTTAAGTCATTTAGCAGACGCTCTTATCCAGAGCGACTTACAAAATGGTGCATTCACCTTATGATATCCAGTGGAACAACCACTTTACAATAGTGCATCTAAATCTTTTAAGGGGGGGGGGGGGGGGGGGTTAGAAGGATTACTTTATCCTATCCTAGGTATTCCATAAAGAGGTGGGGTTTCAGGTGTCTCCGGAAGGTGGTGATTGACTCCGCTGTCCTGGCGTCGTGAGGGAGCTTGTTCCACCATTGGGGTGCCAGAGCAGCGAACAGTTTTGACTGGGCTGAGCGGGAACTGTGCTTCCTCAGAGGTAGGGGGGCCAGCAGGCCAGTGGTGGATGAACGCAGTGCCCTTGTTTGGGTGTAGGGCCTGATCAGAGCCTGAAGGTATGGAGGTGCCGTTCCCTTCACAGCTCCGTAGGCAATCACCATGGTCTTGTAGCGGATGCGAGCTTCAACTGGAAGCCAGTGGAGAGAGCGGAGGAGCGGGGTGACGTGAGATAACTTGGGAAGGTTGAACACCAGACGGGCTGCGGCGTTCTGGATGAGTTGTAGGGGTTTAATGGCACAGGCAGGGAGCCCAGCCAACAGCGAGTTGCAGTAATCCAGACGGGAGATGACAAGTGCCTGGATTAGGACCTGCGCCGCTTCCTGTGTGAGGCAGGGTCGTACTCTGCGAATGTTGTAGAGCATGAACCTACAGGATCGGGTCACCGCCTTGATGTTAGTGGAGAACGACAGGGTGTTGTCCAGGATCACGCCAAGGTTCTTAGCACTCTGGGAGGAGGACACAAGGGAGTTGTCAACCGTGATGGCGAGATCATGGAAGGGGCAGTCCTTCCCCGGGAGGAAGAGCAGCTCCGTTTTGCCGAGGTTCAGCTTGAGCTGGTGATCCGTCATCCACACTGATATGTCTGACAGACATGCAGAGATGCGATTCGCCGCCTGGTTATCAGAAGGGGGAAAGGAGAAGATTAATTGTGTGTCGTCTGCATAGCAATGATAGGAGAGACCATGTGAGGATATGACAGAGCCAAGTGACTTGGTGTATAGCGAGAATAGCTATACAATAAGCAAAGAGGCACTGAGTTTGAAGGTAGGCCTTGAAATACATCCACAGGTACACCTCCAATTGCCTCAAATTGTGTCAATTAGCCTATCAGAAGCTTCTAAAGCCATGCCATAATTTTCTGGCATTTTCCAAGCTGTTAAAAGGCACAGTCAACTTAGTGTATATAGACTTCTGACCCACTGGAATTGTGATACAGTGAATTATAAGTGAAATAATCTGTCTGTAAAAAAATTGGTGGAAAAATGACTTGTGTCATGCACAAAGTAGATGTCCTAACAGACTTGACAAAACTATAGTTTGTTAACAAGAAATATGTGGAGTGGTTTAAAAACGCGTTTTAACGACTCCAACCTAAGTGCATGTAAACCTCCGACTTCAACTGTATATTACATGGATTTATTAGACTTGTAGATGTTTCAAAGGTCTGCATCAGTGGCTTGTAGGCTATGTGTGGAAGCCAGGTGATGCTAAATGTGTTTATGTTAATTAGCGGTCAATTACCATGAGACCGAGACCGGCTGACGAAAATTTGTGACCTCCACAGCCCTAGCCAGGCGCACCAGTTTGTGTCAAGAACTGAAACGCTGCTGGGTTTTTCACGCTCAGCAGTTTTCCATGTGTATCAAGAATGACCCACAGCCCAAAGAACATCCAGCCAACTTAACACAACTGGGGGAAGCATTGGAGTCCACATGGACCAAGATCCCTGTAGAATGCTTTCAACACCATGTGGAGTCCATGCCTCAACAAATTGAGGCTGTTCTGAGTGCAAAAGGTGGTGCAACTCAATATTAAGGCAATGTTTAGAATGTTTTGTACACTCAGTGTATGTGTGCATGCCTCATTAATATGTAAATTAAATACAGTGCAACTTAGATAGCTGCCAAAATAATCAGGTCTCTCTCCCTCTCTCTCGCTCTAGCTCTCTGTCTCTCAATTTTAAATTCAATTCAAAGGGAATTTATTGGCATGGGAATTGTGTTACATTGCCAAAGCAAGTGAAATAAACAAACAAAAGTGAGTAGCCACAAAACAATATCAACAAAGATCTCTTAGAAATGGACAGCAAACATTGCACTCACAAAGGTTTAAAAAAGATAGACATATCTCTCTCTCTTTTTTCGATCTCTCTCTCTCTTTCGTTCTCTCTCTCTCCCAATCTCTTTCCTTCCCTTTCTCCATCTCCCTATCTCTCCCGTTCTTTGTCTCCTCCCTCTCTCTATCACCCTCTTTCACTATCTTGCGCTCTCTCTTCCTCCTTGCTAACTGAATTAGTGTCATGTATGGTCTTAGTCTGTGACAGGCTTAGTTTACTGCTTTCATTTCCAGTCTGAGTCTAGGCTGTTGATAGCAGCTCCACACACAGAGGATTCAAACAACTCTGGGGTGCAATAGGCAACACCCCAGCTTCCTGACATTATACTGTACCAGAGCCCAATACCCAGTCTCATCCCTGGCATACAGGATAACCCTCCCAGACTGTAGAGGAAATTATACTGTATAGTGGTTGGTTATATTGTGGGCTATGTGGAGTTTGATGTCAAGGAATATGACACTGTTGAATATGAGCTGACAGAGATAATATGTTTAATAAAATAACCACGTTGAATATGAGCTGACAGAGATAATATGTTTAATAAAACATAACCATGTTGAATATGAGCAGACAGAGATAATATGTTTAATAAAACATAACCACGTTGAATATGAGCAGACAGAGATAATATGTTTAATAAAACATAACCACGTTGAATATGAGCTGACAGAGATAATGTTTAATAAAACATAACCACGTTGAATATGAGCAGACAGAGATAATATGTTTAATAAAACATAACCACGTTGAATATGAGCTGACAGAGATAATATGTTTAATAAAACATAACCATTTCAGACTATCATCTCTACGTATTTGTCAAAATAATTTATTTCTGAAGTCATGCAATTATCTCTATCTCCAACATCTCTCAGTTGTTGGACAACTCACAAGTCCTAGACCTTGTCTTTAGGGGCACACACACACACACACACACACACACACTTTAGCCACTGGCTAGTGGTGACATGATTGGGTCCCCATGGAAACCTTGCGCCAAGTGATGCGTTGCAGATCTGGACAGGAGTGTATGTGTTTGTGTGTGTATTTTGGTTGCCAAAGTCACAGTGATGGACAGGGTGACCTTGCTCAAGTCTAAATCAATGAAGAGTCTCTCTCTATCACTCTCTGTCTCCATTGCTGTCTCTCTCTCTCTTTCTCTCTTTCTTTGTCTCCGTCTCTCACGTGTTAATATTGAGACTGTCTATTTGGCCTGGTCAGACACTGGTACTCCTCAGAGCTAGACCTGATAGTCATGATTGCAATCAGACTGAGAGAGAAGCTGATCACATTTGACATTGTCCGTAAGCTTGAGCTCATTTTCAGAGAAAAATCATACAATGATGGAAAGACCTGTGTGTTGTCCTTGTTAATGCAGACAAAGAAGAGCTCCAACTTCTTAATCATAGCCTCAATTTTGTCCCGCATATTGAATATAGTTGTAGAGAGTCCCTGTAATCCTAGATTCAGATCATTCTGGTCAAGAATAACATCACCCAGATAGGCCAGTCATGTGAGAAACTCGTCATCATGTAAGCGATCAGACAAGTGAAAATTATGGTCAGTAAAGAAAACTTTAAGCTTGTCCACTCAATTTAAAAAAACGTGTCAATACTTTGCCCCTTGATAACCACTTCTGTTGTTGTAAAATCATTACATGGTCACCCATATCATTGCATAGTGCAGAAAATACACATGAGTTCAGGGGCCTTGCTTTAACAAAGTTGACCATTTTCACTGTCATGTCCAAAACGTCTTTCAAGCTGTCAGGCATTTCCTTGGTAGCTAGAGCCTCTCGGTGGATGCTGCAGTGTACCCAAGTGGCGTCGGGAGCAACTTGGGTACACTATGTCTCCCTGTCATGGCTTTGCGCCATCAGTACAGATACCAACACATCTTGACCACCAAAGTCCATTTGATGTGACAAAGCTGTCCAGTACTTAAAACCTATCCTCTCCTGTTGTCCTGGATTCCAGTGGTTTGTAGGAGAGGATGTCTTCCTTAATTGACTCCCCATAAATGTAAAGGACATATACCAGGAGCTGTGCAAGGCCCGCCACGTCTGTTGACTCATCCAGCTGTAACGCATAGAATTCACAGGCTTGTATGCAAAGCAGTAATTGTTTCAAAACATCCCCTGCCATGTCACTGATGCATTGTGAAACAGCATTGTCTGTATAGTTTCTTGGGCCTTTTCCCGCAGCGGTGTCCCAGCCATATCCGCGGCAGCAGGAAGAATTAAGTCCTCCACAATAGTTTGCGGTATTTCACCATATAAGATGCTTCTAGCCCCTTCTTATTAATGGTATCTATTGCTTTTATACATGTCTTACTACTCAAAAGTTGTCTTAATTCTCGCTCTGGCATGTCTTGTTTCTTAATTTTTGCACAAGACTGAGGTTTCATCGAGTTGTGACATAGTACTTTTGCACATAAAACACACCATGGTTGAGGAAAGGCACTACTCCCAGTATAAGTGAACCCCAAATCAATGTAGTTCTCATCATATTTGCTCCTCTTTGATGGTACAACGTCCCCGTCTGTTGTTCGGTGCTTTCCCGGGTAAGGGAGCAGTAGCTCTTCGGCTGCATCAGATTCACAACTGTTAATGTCCATGCTAGCTGTGCTAGCAACAAATGTAGAAGTACTGATGCTAGCATTGGATGTGCTCGTGGAAGCAGAACAACTTGTGTCGTCTACAGGTGCAGGTGTAGTACTGCTGGTAGTAGCAGTACTACCAGTAGAGCTGGTATGTGTCTCTATGGATGCGGGCCTTACTGTTTTTAACCATTTATCCATTTTCAAGCAAACAGAAAGAGCAGCAGCTATGTTTGGCTACATACGGACCGTTAGTGGAATTCCCACGAGAGAGTAACGGTTAATGTGATTGGATTATTTGACTACGCTACCTGTATTTGACACTAGATGGATTAATTTTATTTTGGCAGTGAAACGAGGCTACTCAGGCGAGAAAAAAAACGTACCCAAATGTATAGCCTCATTGGAAAATATAAATGGACTTTTTGAAATTGTGAAAAAATAATTATATATAATTCTAATAATAATAATATTGCATTTTTTTTATATGGGAATCAGATTTTCTTGCACTATTTATTATGTTTCTCCTTAAGCAAAATATTAAGAAGAAATTTGATTCTGGAAAATGAAGTTCTTGGAAATAAATAATTCCAAGATCACTAAATCTCATGAAAACATGGAACATTCACACACAAACTTCATCTGAAAGTTTCAGTATTGATTATTTTAAACCCAAGAACATTTTTTAGAACAGTAATCTTAGTAATAAATATGCTAACATGATTTCCATTGCTAGCTAGATAGCTAGCTAAAACGGTTGCCTAGCAGCCGTTTATAAGAAAATATTTGAGCAGTTCGTAAGAAAATCATAAAATCTTAAGATATTGTTGAGGAATTGCACTTACGAACTATCTTATGAACTTCTTTTTTTTTCTTAAAGTCTACGGATTCTTCAATTACATTGATCTGATTTCGGACATGCTGTACCTTCTTTTTCCGTAGTGTATTTCTGTACTGTTTTAGAGATTCACCATAGTGAAGGTGTACTTTAGGCTCAGGTTTTCTGGGTCTCTGTGTTTTTGGTTGACTAGGTTCCTTGATTCCTTTCTTAGGTTTTTGCATTCTGCAATAAAACCATTTGTCATTGTTTTTCATGTTCTTAGGTTGTCTGGTTGAACAGAAAGCTGAGAGGTCAAATATATTAGTTAGGCTTTCAGCTACCAAGTTTACACCTTCACTATGGCAGTGAAATGTTTTGTCCAGGAAGTTTTGTAAAAAGGAATGAATTTGTCGTTGTAGAAACGTATCAGAAAACATTTAGCCATCTCCTTCCATCTGTAGCATATCTTAATGGTATGCAGTTTGTTCGGCTTTGATGTCTCATGGTTGAGTATTGCTCTGTTCAAGAAGACTGTGATTTTGCTATGATCTGATAGGGGTGTCAGTGGGCTGACTGTAAACACTCTGAGAGACTCTGGGTTGAGGTCGGTGATAAAGAAGTTTACAGTACTGCTGCCAAGATATGAGCTATAGGTGTACCTACCACTGTGGCAGTCATGAAATTTCATCAGCCGGTGATTGTCTAGCAAATAACTGCCGGTCTCACGGTAATTGACCGCTAATTAACATAAACACATTTAGCAATGCCTGCCTTCCACAAGCCACTGATGCAGACCTTTGGAACATCTACATTTTAAGAAGTCTAATAAATCCATGTAATATAGCCTACCATCACAATAAATCCATTATTTATTTTAGACAGGTCTAAAGAAACATGATATGATGAAAATGTAGTCTATTTCAGAAGAACAGAATAGCATACTCTGAGTTGTCCTTATGTTACATCCTGCTCTGGCTAAGACATATGGCTGTGGTCTACACTAGTTTATTTAGCAGACATTTTCTTTCAATTTGTGGCATTATTTTACAGTATAAAGAATACAATTGAACATAGATTAATAAAATTGAAATTATATTTTCTCCAAACATTTTGAGGGAGTGCACACATGTGGCTATTCAGTGTTGAACAGTTAACAAATAAACAGGTACTCATATATGCTTGGTTTATAATTATTTATGTAACTTTAGTTGTGATTCAAACGTTGAGCTATATGTTTAGATTTTTTTTTACATTGTAAGGCTGCATGATGAGACTCCAATGGTGATTTGGAAAACGTTGCTTGAGCTCTGAGCTCTGCTTTTGTTTTTTGTGCACACACTTCATCAGTCTCTCATTCACAATTTGACAAGCACTTGATAATGCTTTGAATTTCCCGGCAGCATCCCCTTTGTGTGGCCGTGATGCCGCCTTAAAATATCTATGCCTTTTGCGGCCAGTGGCCATTGTGCCCTTGGGATGAATATAATAATTAATAATCCTGGCTGCGTGCTCTGAGGTACCTCTCACTCACATGATCGGGCCTTTCTCACAGGCTACAAGTGAAGACAGAATCCTCTGGGACGCAACTGTGCACGTTCTTATCCGAGGCGCTTATTGAAGATATTGGAAGAACTGTCCAGATTTACTTTTCGTCAGTCATCAAGATGAGTAGGCCTAACGAACAGCAAAAGCACAAGCCTATGTCAATCAGGTTGACCTATTTTATTCTTTGCAAAAATATAATATTCCAAACATAGTCTGAGACAGTTGTGGGATGTGATAGATCCCAAATTAATACAACCTCTAGCATCCAAAAACATGTTTTAAGCAATGAGGCTGACGCAACATTTCAGAACATTTTGCTTAAATTATTTAACCTCTATGGGCAAGGCGGGCCGAATTCGTCCCACCTACGTAACAGCCACCTGAATTCAGTGGCGCGATTTTTGAATCGTTTGAAATACTATTACTTCAATTTCTCAAACATATGACTATTTTACAGCTATTTAAAGACAAGACTCTCCTTAATCTAACCACACTGTCCGATTTCAAAAAGGCTTTACAACGAAAGCAAAACATTAGATTATGTCAGGAGAGTGCCCAGCCAGAAATAATCAGACACCCATTTTTCAAGCTAGCATATAATGTCACAAAAACCCAAACCACAGCTAAATGCAGCACTAACCTTTTATGATCTTCATCAGATGACACACCTAGGACATTATGTTATACAATACATGCATGTCTGTTCAATCAAGTTCATATTTCCGGGGAATTTACTAACAGTTTGCTAAATTACTCACGATAAACGTTCACAAAAAGCATAACAATTATTTAAAGAATTATAGATACATTACTCCTCTATGCACTCGATATGTCCGATTTTAAAATAGCTTTTCGGATGAAGCACATTTTGCAATATTGTAAGTACATAGCCCAGCCATCACGGCTAGCTATTTAGACACCCGGCAAGATTAGCCTTCACCAAAATCCTATTTCCTATAAGAAAAATGTTCTTACCTTTCCTGTTCTTCGTCAGAATGCACTCCCAGGACTTCTACTTCAATAACAAATGTAGGTTTGGTCCCAAATAATCCATCGTTATATCCAAATATCCTCTGTTTTGTTCGTGCGTTCTAGACACTATACGAATGGTAAATAACGGTCGTGCGCATGGCGTGACAAAAAATGTCTAAATATTCCATTACCGTACTTCGAAGCATGTCAACCGCTGTTTAAAACCAATTTTTATGCCATTTATCTCGTAGAAAAGCGATAATATTCCGACCGGGAATCTGCAATAAGCTAAACAGCCGAATGACATTTCTCCACGGGGGCGAATCGTGCACGCGCCTCATTCAATGGTCCTCTGATCGGCCACTTGGATAAGGCGATAATCTGTTTCAGCCAGAGGCTGCCTCGTCATCGTTCAGGTTTTTCCCGGGTTCTGAGAGCCTATTGGAGCCCTGGGAATTGTCACGTTACAGCTAAGATCCTTACTCTTCAATAAACAGATGCAAGACGCACGACTCCTTGTCAGACAGGCCACTTCCTGCATGAAACCTTGTCAGGTTTTTGCCTGCCATAGGAGTTCTGTTATACTCACAGACACCATTCAAACAGTTTTAGAAACTTTAGGGTATTTTCTATCCAAACCTGAACAATAATATGCATATTCTAGCTTCTGAGTTGGTGTAGGAGGCAGTTAAAAATGGCCACATATTTTTTCAAAAATTCTCAATACTGCCCCCTAGCCCAAACAGGTTAAAAACAATTATGCTATTTCTTCACATTATAAGCGCAGTAATGTGCACACAACAGTAGGCTATAAGCGTGAATGTTCCATTAGCAGGAAAACACCATTCTCAAAAGTGTATTGTAAAATGTGATCATGCGTGTAATGTTTTTATTATAAAGGTGCATTTTCATGGTGAAAATTGTCTTCCCCAAACTTAAAACTCATGAGCTGCTTGTGTATGCCAGTTAGGCTCAACACCCATTGTAAAGCATATTAATGTGTTTAATTTTAGCTCAGTGGTCACCAACCTTTTTCTGAGTCAAGATCACTTTTGCAGTCAAAAAGCGAGCTGAGATCTACTGCTCAGATTTATTTTTTACATTAACCCACACAAACAGTTTTGTAGGAATGAGGTTTGGGCAGTAGGCCTACTACATTATCACAGCATAATGGCTATATGATTGGCCTGCCAATATTGTTAATCAGACCATATTATATTTCAAAACTTGAGCTTTAATAACAAAATAGATCAGTTGGTTTAGGACCTCTGAGGCACTGTGGAATATGAATTGAAATAGTTCGTTTTTTTATTTTACTGGACTGATGGTACCTGCATCTGATGGTCAACGAGATCAAATCACGACGTCAGTGATCTTCAGGTTGAAAAGTCGGAGCTCTAGAAAGATGCCAGAGTTTCCGACTTGGAATTCCGAGTTGGATGACTGTTCAAAATGATTTTTCCCAACAGCCTCTTACGGTCCCTGCTCTCTCCTTCCTTTCCTCTGTTGAGAATGACCAGAGAGAGGGGACACCGTCTTCCACCTGATGGCGAAACTCGAGTCGCACCGCATCTGCCTCATTCACAAATTCATGAAGTTCCTATAAACCAGAGAAAGTTAAATATTCCTAAATATTAACGACAATCTGATAATAATAATAAAACTCAGGGCTATTGATACTTGGCTACTCATTCAGTGCAGCTGCAGCCCGAGCGGAAGTACGGAGAAGCGCTTTTTGTGATAGTGTTGAATAAAAACAGTGACAGTGCTGAATATAAACTTAACCTCTATGGGACCGGCGGGATGAATTCGTCCCACCTACGTAACAGCCACTGCCAGCCTGTGGCGCGATTTTCAAAATCTTCAAAATCCTATTACTTCAATTTCTCAAACATATGACTATTTTACAGCCATTTAAAGATAAGACTCTCGTTAATCTAACCACACTGTCCGATTTCAAAAAGGCTTTACAACGAAAGCAAAACATTAGATTATGTCAGCAGAGTACCAAGCCAGAAATAATCAGACACCCATTTTTCAAGCCAGCATATAATGTCACCAAAACCCAGAAGACAGCTAAATGCAGCACTCACCTTTGATGATCTTCATCAGATGACAACCCTAGGACATTATGTTATACAATACATGCATGTTTTGTTCAATCAAGTTCATATTTATATCAAAAACCAGCTTTTTACATTAGCATGTGACGTTCAGAACTAGCATACCCCCCGCAAACTTACGGGGAATTCGCTAACATTTTACTAAATTACTCACGATAAACGTTCACAAAAAGCATAACAATTATTTTAAGAATTATAGATACAGACCTCCTCTATGCACTCGATATGTCCGATTTTAAAATAGCTTTTTGGTGAAAGCACATTTTGCAATATTCTAAGTACATAACCCAGGCATCACGGGCTCGCTATTTAGACACCCGGCAAGTTTAGCACTCACCATAATCATATTTACTATTATAAAAATGTCATTACCTTTTGTTGTCTTCGTCAGAATGCACACCCAGGACGTCTACTTCAATAACAAATGTTGGTTTGGTCCAAAATAATCCATCGTTATATCCGAATAGCGGCGTTTTGTTCGTGCGTTCCAGACACTATCCGAAATAGTAAAGAAGTGTCGCGCGCTTGGCGCAATTCCTGACAATAAAATTCAAAGTATTCCATTGCCGTACGTCGAAGCATGTCAACCGCTGTTTAAAATCAATTTTTACGTCATTTTTCTCGTAGAAAAGCGATAAAATTCCGACAGGGAATCTCCTTTTCGGCAAACAGAGGAAAAAATCCCAAAGGCGGGGGCGGTCGGGGTCACGCGCATAAGCTAGTGTCTCTTGATGGGCCACTTGAGAAAGGCGATAATGTGTTTCAGCCTGGGGCTGGAATGACGACATTCTCTTTTTTCCCGGGCTCTGAGAGCCTATGGACGACGTGGGAAGTGTCACGTTAGAGCAGAGATCCTTAGTAAATGATAGAGATGGCAAAGAAGTTCCAGAAATGGTCAGACAGGCCACTTCCTGTAAAGGAATCTCTCAGGTTTTGACCTGCCATTTGAGTTCTGTTATACTCACAGACACCATTCAAACAGTTTTAGAAAATTTAGGGTGTTTTCTATCCATATGTAATAAGTATATGCATATTCTAGTTACTGAGTAGGAGTGGTAACCAGATTAAATCGGGTATGTTTTTTATCCAGCCGTGTCAATGCTGCCCCCTAGCCCTAACAGGTTAAACATGAACTCACTCATAAAAACAGCAGCTGTTTGCTGTATTCGTTGACAGTCTCTCCGTGGTCATGGTTTAAAAAGTTATTAAATCTTACGTAGCCTATTGAACTTCGCTGTGGCCAGGGTCATGGAGGCTCTGTAGCCGCGGTGATTTGAGCTATCCGATTGGGCAGCACAGTAGGTGCAATTGATTTAGTCACAGGTTTGCCCTTCTGCCGGGTAGGCGGACTTTGTCTCATGGGAACACTTTGCTTACCCAGTGCGCAGGACTTATAAATCAAGTGCACCTACCGGCAACAGCTCAACAAGATTTTAAAAAAGGAGCGCAAGCCTTCATTGTTCGTTGGCTTTTCTACAGAAACATTTGGTGATCGACTAGGAATGCCTCAACCGGTTGGCGATCACTGGTCTAGCTTATAGAAAGCTGATGGGATCCTCCTATTTTTAATAGGGGGCATCACTCTGTTTTATCACGCAATTGCATTGCCTATAGAAATGTTGCACAACATGAGCTCATGGGTTCTCATGAAGTGTTTGATTCCCTCTAATCACTGCTTTCAGAGTAATTAGAGGGACAATATAGTACTGATTACCAGGCAGTTAACAAGTTTGGTAAGCAAGCTACTAATGACTATTTCAAGACTAAAGGTTGGCTTATACTACGGTGTGTTTGTAAATTGAATCTGGAGTGCCAGAGTGTGCTCTGGGCGTTCATAAACTCTAGAGCGGTGTTAGATTGGCCATTTGTAAATTCAGTGTTTCGCTCTCAGAGTGTTCAGAGCGCACACTGGATGCTCTGGACGAAAAGTAGGGTTGATCTGAGTGTTCTGACCTAACAACAGCAGTCAAGCACCCAAGCTAACTGTCTAACATTTTCTAGCTTGCTAGCTACTTCCAAACACAAATGAGAGAACAGCTCACTCTGACCATTTTACTCGCCCTAGCAGAGCTGGTTAGGCTGTTTTTAGAGCGTTGGTGAGTGCAACTGTGCTGCTGGCAAAGGTTTTTGCCAATGTTTACTGACACTGGTCATATTCAGTGGGTGTAAATTAATCAGTTATTCTGCGCTCTAGCACACTCAGAAGAGAGTGCTCTGAAATTGGAGTAGATAGCCAGAGTGAATTTACCAGGTTCGTCTATCAACAGGTGTCGCAGTGACATCATAAACATTCTATTGAAATAGTTACTTGCATAGTGGAGTCTTTTGTTTAGACATGTAGCTAGCTAGCTAAACAATGAACCATAATCCAAATTTATAACGTTACAACCCTGCATGAATCTGCAGGTAGCTAACCAACCAGGTTCAATGTTAGCTAGCTAACATTAGTCTATAACTAGCAATGCAAATGGCTCTGACATACAAATAATATTACTACACAGATCATACACGTTAACGTTAGCTAGCTAGCAGCCAGCTAATGTTAGCTAGCTACTTAACAGTACACTTTAACTTGAAATGAAAACGACTTTCTGACTAAATTAGAAATGTGTAATATCTGAAAATATAGCTAATTAGACTCTACCTCTATACATGGATGGACACTTCTCCCTCTATGTCACGGATGCCATGGTTGCCCATGGTTTGAAGATGTCATCTGGAGACAGGTGTTTTATACGATAGCCTTCTGTGTGTTCTCTTTTCGTTCTCTTTTTCTCCTTAGCTATCATACTCTAATTCTACTGATTTCAAAACCTGGTCTTCCAGAAAGTGGAAAAAAAAAGCTGTGTTAGAAAGGATTGACAACTCATATTATAGACAGAAGCGTTGCTACATGGCAGACCGATCCAAACTCATCTCTTGGCATGTCCAGCCAATTCATAATCTCAGCCAATCATGACTAGCGGGAAGGTTGCTCCCTTGTTCTGTGGCTAAACCAACTAGGCTCGTAATTTAACAATTTTATTTGTATATACAGATGGCATTCAAGTTTGTTCTTAAGGCACATGAAAGTTCACATGTTCCAGAAGGCCTTTCTGCCAAAAAGAAACGCATTGAAATGTATTTTTAAAGTTTATGTTCAAATGGCTCTCCTGTGACGCGCGACATACGCCTAGTTTCCTGAAACTAGTCACATATGGTCAAAGTAACAGCCTTATGTGTACCTACCGTAGGAGTCCCCTCGAAGCCTACCACTGACTATGAACAGACCCAGCGCAACAGAGCTGCAGGAGAAGTGAACCATTTTTGTTGGTTGTTTTGTCATAGTTGTGTCTAGCAGGGAATATTGGGGAGGGAATACTGTCACCTCCAGGAAAGGGTTTGTCCCTTTTTGTGCTAAGGGTGTAAGGTTTTTGTCCAGTTCTGGCGATTAGGTCGCCACATGCAACTGGGCCTGGAAATTATTGTTCTCCCCCTCTAAAATGGAGAAGCTGTCTTCATTAAAGTACAGGGATTCTAATGGGGGAATATAGGTAGAACACAGGAATACATTTTTCTTTGTTGAGATTATTTCCTTATTAATTTCCAGCCAGGTGTAAAATGTTCCAGTTTTGATCAATTTAATTGCATGGGCTAGGTCTGCTCCCTCTATCTGTCTCTCTCTCTCCATCCCCTCTCTCTCTCCCTCTCTCTCCATCCCTCTTTCTCCCATCCTTTTGCTGTCTCTCTCTCTCTCTCTCTCTCTCTCTCTCTCTCTCTATGAGATGGTTAGTCAGACCTGGAGGAAGCACTAATTAGTGTGTTTGGATTGTTTGGATTGTTGATGAGGCGCGTGTGTCATCGTCCACCAATAGGACACCAGCCGTGCTCTCACCCGTCAGAGAGAAGACATCTGCTCCACCATCTGACTGCAGCTTACCTCCCGCAGACTTGGAGTGTTGGTGGTGGTGGTAGTGTGTGTGTTGTGTGTGTGCTTATTATGTGTAGGGTAGGTTGAGTCAGTGTGTGTATTTGGAGGGGGTGGACATAGAAAGAGAGAGAGAAACAGAGAGAGAAACAAAGAGGGAAACAGAGAGAGAGAGAGCGGGAAAGAAACAGAGAGAGAGAGCGGCAAAGAAACAGAGAGAGAAACAGAAAGAGAGAGAAAGAAACAAAGAAAGAAAGAAAGAGAAAGAAACAGAGAGAAAGATTGAGTGAGAGAGCGCCAAACACCAAATTGAGACTGCATGCAGATTTCTTCAAAAAAGTAAAACACCAAAAAATGCATGCAGATTCAAATTAGGATTATACCTGCTAATTATGAAAATCCAGAAAAGAGACATTCAATTCTACAACCACCAAAAATTAAGCGATTCCCAAACCTTCCATAACAAAGCCATCACCTACAGAGAGATGAACCTGGAGAAGAGTCCCCTAAACAAGCTGGTCCTGGGGCTCTGTTCACAAACACAAACAGACCCCACAGAGCCCCAGGACAGCAACACAATTAGACCCAACCAAGTCATGAGAAAACTAAAAGATAATTACTTGACACATGGGAAAGAATTAACAAAAAAACAGAGTAAACTAGAATGTTATTTGGCCCTAAACAGAGAGTACACAGTGGCAGAATACCTGACCACTGTGACTGACCCAAACTTAAGGAAAGCTTTGACTATGTACAGACTCAGTGAGCATAGCCTTGCTATTGAGAGAGGTCACCGTAGGCAGACCTGGCTCTGAAGAGAAGACAGGCTACTTGCACACTGCCCACAAAATGAGGTGGAAACTGAGCTGCACTTCCTAACCTCCTGCCAAATGTATGACCATATTAGAGACGCATATTTCCCTCAGATTACACAGATCCACAAAGAATTTGAAAACAAACCCAATTTTGATAAACTCCCATGTCTACTGGGTGAAATACCACAGTGTGCCATCACAGCAGCAAGATTGGTGACCTTTTGCCACAAGAAAAGGGCAACCAGTGAAGAACAAACACCATTGTAAATAGAACCCATATTTATGTTTATTTATTTTTCCTTTTGTACTTGAACTATTTGCGCATAATATGACATTTGAAATGTCTTTATTCTTTTGGAACTTTTCTAAGTGTAATATTTACTGTTAGTTGAGTTGTTTTTTTCACTTTTGTTTGTTATCTAGTTTACTTGATTTGGCAATGTTAACATATGTTTCCCATGCCAATAAAGCCCTTAAATTGAAATTGAATTGAGTGCGAGAGAGAGAGCTTAGAGAGAGAGAGAAAGAGAGAGGTAAAGAGAAAGAGATAAACAGAGAGAGACATAGTGATAGAGAGAGAGATAAACAGAGAGTGAGCGAGAGTAGGAGAGATATGTTTCCCATGCCAATATAGCCCTTAAATTGAATTGAATTGAGATAAACAGAGTGAGAGAGCGAGAGTGTGAGAGAGATGAATCCTGAGAGACAAAGCAAGAAGGACATTCTATGCCATTAAAAGGAACATTAAAATTGAAGTTCCATTTAGAATCTGGCTCAACATTTTCCAATCAGTTATAGAACCAATTGCTCTATATGGTAGTGAAGTATGGGGTCCACTCTCTAACAATACATTTACCAAATGGGACAAACATCCAATGGAAATACTGCTTGCAGAGTTTTGCAAAACTGTGTTGCAAAGAAAAACTCCAAGTAAATCATGTAGATCAGAATTGGGTCTTATTCTACTAGAAAAAAGAGCCATCAAGTTGTATAACCATCTAAAAACAAGTGACCCCAAAACATTCCATCACACAGCTCTACAATGTCAAGATATTAAACAAGAGAAGAGTCCCCTCAGCCAGCTGGTTCTGAGGCTCAGTTCACTAAACCAAACCAACCCCATAGAGCCTCAGAACAGCACTCAGAAAATCTTTCCCAACCAAATCATCACAAAGCAAAAATTTAAATATATCACCTATTGGAAAGACACAACAACAAATCTAAGTAAACATCAATGTTATTTGGCTCTAAACAGACAGTACATGGTGGCAGACTATCTGACCACTGTGACTGATAGAGAACTGAGGAAAACACTGACTAGGTACAGACTCAGTGAGCACAGGTCGTCACAGACAAACCTGGCTTCCCAGAGAGGACAGGCTGTGCTCACTCTGCTCCAGGGGAGAGGTAGAGACAGAGCTGAATTTCCTATTACACTGTGACAAATACTCAGACCTAAGAGGATATTTATTTCCCAAAATTATCATTCTGTACAAAGAATTTGAAACTTAAAAGATCAAATCAAATATTTATTGGGTGAAAATCACAAATGTGCAGTTTTGGCAGCCAAATATGTGTCCTCCTGCCACAACCTGAGGGACAGCCAGTGAAAAGTGCAATGTAATGTCAATAATATTTCCCGTTTTGTTTTGTCTTTCATACCAGGTCAAGTGTCTTCTCAGTCATGTTGATCTATTGCTATTTCTATTGCTATAATGTATTATTGTTCTCATTAATATTATTGTTGTAGTTGTTGTTAATGGTAATCCCATGTCCACTACTACTATTATTATTGTTGCTGGTCCCACCATTTTTGTGTTAGGTATACTTTGATAATGTAAGTAATTTAACTTGCCATGTCAATAAAGTCTATTGAATTTAATTTAATTTAATTGAGAGAGAAACAGAGAGAGAAACAGAGAGAGAGAGAAATGGAGAGAGAGAAACAGAGTAACAGAGAGAGAGAGAAACAGAGAGAGAAACAGAGAGAGAGAGAAATGGAGAGAGAGAAACAGAGTAACAGAGAGAGAGAGAAACAGAGAGAGAAACAGAGAGAGAGAAACAGAGAGAGAGAGAAACAGAGAGAGAGGGAAACAGAGAGAGAGGGAAACAGAGAGAGAGAGAAACAGAGAGAGAGGGAAACAGAGAGAGAGAAACAGAGAGAGAAACAGAGAGAGAGAAACAGAGAGAGAGAGAAACAGAGAGAGAGGGAAACAGAGAGAGAGAGAAACAGAGAGAGAGGGAAACAGAGAGAGAGGGAAACAGAGAGAGAGGGAAACAGAGAGAGAGGGAAACAGAGAGAGAGGGAAACAGAGAGAGAGAGAAACAGAGAGAGAGAAACAGAGAGAGAAACAGAGAGAGAGAAACAGAGAGAGAGAGAAACAGAGAGAGAGAAACAGAGAGAGAGAGAAACAGAGAGAGAGAGAAACAGAGAGAGAGAGAAACAGAGAGAGAGAAACAGAGAGAGAAACAGAGAGAGAGAAACAGAGAGAGAGAGAAACAGAGAGAGAAACAGAGAGAGAAACAGAGAGAGAGAAACAGCGAGAGAGAGAAAAAGAGAGAGAGAGAAATGGAGAGAGAGAAACAGAGTAACAGAGAGAGAGAGAAACAGAGTAACAGAGAGAGAGAGAAACAGAGTAACAGAGAGAGAGAAACAGAGTAACAGAGAGAGAGAGAAACAGAGTAACAGAGAGAGAGAGAAACAGAGAGAGAAACAGAGTAACAGAGAGAGAGAGAAACAGAGAGAGAAACAGAGTAACAGAGAGAGAGAAACAGAGAGAGAAACAGAGTAACAGAGAGAGAGAGAAACAGAGTAACAGAGAGAGAGAGAAACAGAGAGAGAAACAGAGTAACAGAGAGAGAGAGAAACAGAGTAACAGAGAGAGAGAGAAACAGAGAGAGAAACAGAGTAACAGAGAGAGAGAGAAACAGAGTAACAGAGAGAGAGAGAAACAGAGAGAGAAACAGAGTAACAGAGAGAGAGAGAAACAGAGAGAGAAACAGAGTAACAGAGAGAGAGAAACAGAGAGAGAAACAGAGTAACAGAGAGAGAGAGAAACAGAGTAACAGAGAGAGAGAGAAACAGAGTAACAGAGAGAGAGAAACAGAGAGAGAAACAGAGTAACAGAGAGAGAGAAACAGAGTAACAGAGAGAGAGAGAAACAGAGTAACAGAGAGAGAGAAACAGAGAGAGAAACAGAGTAACAGAGAGAGAGAAACAGAGTAACAGAGAGAGAGAGAAACAGAGTAACAGAGAGAGAGAAACAGAGTAACAGAGAGAGAGAAACAGAGTAACAGAGAGAGAGAGAAACAGAGAGAGAAACAGAGTAACAGAGAGAGAGAGAAACAGAGTAACAGAGAGAGAGAGAAACAGAGAGAGAAACAGAGTAACAGAGAGAGAGAAACAGAGAGAGAAACAGAGTAACAGAGAGAGAGAAACAGAGAGAGAAACAGAGTAACAGAGAGAGAGAAACAGAGAGAGAAACAGAGTAACAGACAGAGAGAAACAGAGAGAGAAACAGAGTAACAGAGAGAGAGAGAAACAGAGTAACAGAGAGAGAGAGAAACAGAGTAACAGAGAGAGAGAAACAGAGAGAGAGAGAAACAGAGAGAGAAACAGAGAGAGAGAGAGAAGCATGTGTTAGTGTAGAGTAGTGTGATAGCAGTCAGCAGTACATGAGTCAGTAATAGATGACATCATAGCTGATCCATTTGTCCCTCTGCCCTGTCTCACAGCCAGATAGACGACATCACAGCTGATCCATTTGTCCCTCTGCCCTGTCTCACAGCCAGATAGACGACATCATAGCTGATCCATTTGTCCCTCTGCCCTGTCTCACAGTCAGATAGACGACATCATAGCTGATCCATTTGGCCCTCTGCCCTGTCTCACAGCCAGATAGATGACATCATAGCTGATCCATTTGGCCCTCTGCCCTGTCTCACAGCCAGATAGATGACATCATAGCTGATCCATTTGGCCCTCTGCCCTGTCTCACAGCCAGATAGATGACATCATAGCTGATCCATTTGGCCCTCTGCCCTGTCTCACATTCTAGTATATACATGCCTATATATTAACCACCAACTCCAGTGTTATTCTATTGTCCACTTGGCCATGGATTTACAAGATACCTGAACACGTAAACTGTTTTTAATTCAGTCTTGGTCGTGATGCAAAGTATACATCAGTTGAGACGCTGTTGATTGTGTTAGTGTAATTGAGCGTTGTTTGTGCACAGACCCGTGCTTTCTTAATAAATTGGCCATAAAAATGGCCTCTTTTTCCTGTTTTTGTGTTGGGTTCCAATCTTAATTAGTGTCTCTCAAATCTAAACTGCCAGACCGACATACCGTCACAGATGAGAGAGGAGGAGTGGAGGAGCCGAGGGGGCTTGAAGTTTAAAGCAGAGTTGTTTTAATGGAAAGCACCAGAATAACAATGGCAGTGTCGTATGGTTAACTGTTGCCTGGAGACAGATGTCAGATGTTTCTGAGCTTGTTGATGACTGTTCCTCCTCTAACACACTGTATGTACTGTGTCTGTTTTCTAACCCAACTGTCTGTCTGTCTGTCTGTCTGTCTGTCTGTCTGTCTGTCTGTCTGTCTGTCTGTCTGTCTGTCTGTCTGTCTGTCTGTCTGTCTGTCTGTCTGTCTGTCTGTCTGTCTGTCTGTCTGTCTGTCTGTCTGTCTGTCTGTCTGTCTGTCTGTCTGTCTGTCTGTCTGTCTGTCTGTCTGTCTGTCTGTCTGTCCGTCCGTCCGTCCTCAGGTGTGTTGTGGAACCTGTCGTCATGTGATGCCCTGAAGATGCCAATCATCCAGGATGCCTTGGCCGTTCTGACCAATAGTGTCATCATCCCTAACTCCTCATCCTGGGACTCCTCCCACAATCTCCATGACGACCGCAAGCAACACACACACACTTCCCAGGTGCTTCGCAACGCCACCGGCTGTCTCAGGTGAGTGGAGAAGGAACACACACACACACCAACAAGCTCTCACAGTCTCACGGCAGAATCCGAAGTTTGTCCATAAACATCACATTTCAAAGGTTAAGTTTTGGCATTAATTCTGCTTAGTTAAGGGTTAAGGTTTGTGACAGGATTAAAACAATGACTGCCTATCACTGGGATCGAACACCTGACCCTCCGAGCCAGAGCTCCCTCTCGTGGCTTACATCCATACATCCATCCACCATCCCGTCCTCAACACCCTATCAAAACCCAAGCCTACTTGATGGCAATAGCGCTCACCATTGCCCCTAGTGGACAGTTCTGAAGTCATCTCCCAGTGCACTGCTGACCTGGATGGATGTCGATTTTCGCAGTTGATCTTGCGCGACCTGGCTGCGCGCACACACACACACACACATGCGCGCATACACACACACACACACACACACACACACACACACACACACACACACACACACACACACACACACACACACACACACACACACACACACATTAACAGCACCGATTGCCTCAGGTGAACCCACCTGGCCCTGTTTGTTCAGGAACATATTTCAGTTGGAGTTTCTGTATGGTACCCAGCTTCCTCTCTGTGTTGGTGTTTAAACCTTCCCCCACAGCTTCCTCTCTGTGTTGGTGTTTAAACCTTCCCCCACAGCTTCCTCTCTGTGTTGGTGTTTAAACCTTCCCCCACAGCTTCCTCTCTGTGTTGGTGTTTAAACCTTCCCCCACAGCTTCCTCTCTGTGTTGGTGTTTAAACCTTCCCCCACAGCTTCCTCTCTGTGTTGGTGTTTAAACCTTCCCCCACAGCTTCCTCTCTGTGTTGGTGTTTAAACCTTCCCCCACAGCTTCCTCTCTGTGTTGGTGTTTAAACCTTCCCCCACAGCTTCCTCTCTGTGTTGGTGTTTAAACCTTCCCCCACAGCTTCCTCTCTGTGTTGGTGTTTAAACCTTCCCCCACAGCTTCCTCTCTGTGTTGGTGTTTAAACCTTCCCCCACAGCTTCCTCTCTGTGTTGGTGTTTAAACCTTCCCCCACAGCTTCCTCTCTGTGTTGGTGTTTAAACCTTCCCCCACAGCTTCACTGACGTCCATGTCTCCCCTCCATCTCTCGCTAACCTCCTGAGAAACCATAAGGTTGAAATTGACATATTATTTCTGTGTTAATGGTATGGATTCATTATGCAGTGATTTCCCTAACCTCTGCTTTTACATTATACTGCAGCAAAGTGAGGGAGATAGGGGAGCAGGATTCATGTCATAATGTTTAATGACATTTCGACACAGTGTGAAAACTTTGCTGTGTGTGTGTGTGTGCGTGTGATAATGTTTCTGAGCCATGAGTCTGTAGAGAAACACACAGAGCACAAAGCAATAATTCTCTGGAGCTGAATATCAGCCTCACTTTACATTTCTTTCTCTCTCTCTCTCTCTCTCTCTCTCTCTCCCCCCCCCTCTCTCTCTCTCTCTCTCTCTCTCTCTCTCTCTCTCTCTCTCTCTCTTTCTCCCCCTCTCCCTCTCTTTCTCCTCCCCTCTCTCTCTTTGTCCTCCCCTCTCT
>NC_138319.1:31790000-31792500 GCF_965601325.2 Salmo salar | reverse complement strand
ACTCCACAAGTTTCTTGTTAACAATCTATAGTTTTGGCAAGTCGGTTTGGACATCTACTTTGTGCATGATACAAGTCATTTTTCCAACAATTGTTTACAGACAGATTATTTCACTTATAATTCACTGTATCACAATTCCAGTGGGTCAGAAGATTACATACACTAAGTTGACTATGCCTTTAAACAGAATTATGTCATGGCTTTAGAAGCTTCTGATAGGCTAATTGACATCATTTGATTCAATTGGAGGTGTACCTGTGGATGTATTTCAAAGCCTACCTTCAAACTCAGTGCCTCTTTGCTCGACATCATGGGAAAATCTAAAGAAATCAGCCAAGACCTCAGAAAAAAAATTGTAGACCTCCACAAGTCTGGTTCATCCTTCGGAGCAATTTCCAAATGCCTGAAGGTACCATGTTCCTCTCTACAAAAAAATATTATGCAAGTATAAACAACCTTGGGACCACGCAGCCATCATACCGCTCAGGAAGGAGACGCGTTCTGTCTCTTAGAGATGAACGCACTTTGGTGCGAAAAGTGCAAGTCAATCCCAGTACAATAGCAAAGAAACTTGTGAAGATGCTGGAGGAAACAGGTACAAAAGTATTTATATCCACAGTAAAACAAGTCCTATATTGGCAAGACCTGAAAGGCCACTCAGCAAGGAAGAAGCCACTGCTCCAAAACCACCATAAAAAAGCCAGACTACGGTTTGCAACTGCACATGGGGACAAAAATCGTACTTTTTGGAGAAATGTCCTCTGGTCTGATGAAACAAAAATAGAACTGTTTGGCCATAATGGCCATCATTATGTTTGGAGGAAAAAGGGGGATGCTTGCAAGCCGAAGAACACCATCCCAACTGTGAAGCACGGGGGTGGCAGCATCATGTTGTGGGGGTGCTTTGCTGCAGGAGGGACCGGTGCACTTCACAAAATAGATAGCATCATTTTTAGTAGGATTAAATGTCAGGAAATGTGAAAAACTGAGTTTCAATGTATTTGGCTAAGGTGTATGTAAACTTCCAACTTCAACTTTGTATATATATGTGTATATGTGTGTGTGTGTGTGTTTGTGATAGAGAGAGAAAAGGATAGAGGAGAGGGAGACTTAAAGAGAGAGAAAGGAAAGGGCAACCAGTGAAGAACATACACCATTGTAAATACAACCCATATTTATGTACATTCTTTTCCCTTTTGTACTACTATTTGCACATAATATGACATTTGAAATGTCTTTATTCTTTTGGAATTTTTGTGAGTGTAATGTTTACTGTTCATTTTTTTTATTGTTTTTTTCCCGTTTGTTTATTATCTAGTTCACTTGCTTTGGCAATGTTAACATATGTTTCCCATGCAAATAAATCCCTTAAATTGAAATGGTATTGAATTGAGAGAGATATAGAGAGAGAGGAAAAGAGAGGGGGGCGCTGGGGGGGGGAGGGAGAGACCCTCTAAATGCAAATATGAGACAAGACTTCTAATGAGGGTGATGGGTCCATATGCACTGTAATAGGCAGCTGTCCCCAAGAGCTACCCCACCTCACTTCCCCTCCCCTCCTCTCTCTCTATCTGTCTCTCTCTCTCCCTCTCTCTCCCCCTCTCTCTCTCTCTCTCTCACTGTCTCTTTCTCTCTCTGTTCCCATCTCTCTCTCTGTCTCGCTCTCCCTCTCTCTCTCTCTCTGTCTCTCTCTCACACTCTCTCTGTCTCTGTCTCTCTCTCCCCCTCTCTCTCTCACAGTCTCTCACTGTCTCTTTCTCTCTCTGTTCCCATCTCTCTCTCACACTCTCTCTCCCTCTCTCTCTCTCTCTCTCCGTTCCCTTTTCCTATCCCTCTATCCACTCCCCTCATCCCCCTGTCTCTCCTTGCCCCTTTTCTCTCTCCTAGGTGTTGATAGCTATGATATGATTAGATCAGTGTTGCTGGCGGCAGCTGGCCGACTGTGAGGTAGAACTATTTTGGTGATAGATTGATGTGGTTTTTGGCACACTACTGCCATGTTGTTGACATTTTGCATGAAGTACATAGAGACAACAAAAAAAGACACACATGAACATGCACATACACACACACACACACACACACAATCTCTCTCTCACACACAGACGCATAATGATATCAGACTTATCAGGCCAAACACAGGGGTTTCCTTCTCTTCTATGCAGGGGGCTTGTTACTTCATGCAGATTCTTGGTTCATGACCAAAACAGGGATGAAGTGCCTGCTGTTGCCATGTTGGAATAACTAGTGTGTGTATTTGTGTGTGTGTGTGTGCTAATCCTGTTGAAACATCTGTTGGCTGCCCCCTGCAACTGGTGTCTTATATACACACGCATACATCCTCAGTCATCCTTGGGTAATTAGTTTCCTGGACAGCAGAAGATAAATAGATAGCCATCTGGTGCTAATCATGTTTTACACTTTACAGAACATTCCGTTCATAGTAGTTACTCTAGGATTCTAGTAGTTACTCTAGGATTCTAGTAGTTACTCTAGGATT